>NC_092818.1:62674212-62921712 GCF_023375885.2 Dermacentor andersoni
TAGAGACGCCGACGTTCCTTCCATACCGGTCCGTGGGGGCGTCGATGTTGTTGCGGAGAGATGATCAAGCTCCGGAGGCAATCCTCGGATTCTCTTGCTGGCCCGGTGAACAGGTGTGTTCACTAGTATAGGATTGGTACTCCTGCTACCAAGAGGGGTTTATGGCATCGGATGAACCATACCCAGCACCTCCACCAATGCGCTGCATGTGATAGCACAGTTGCAGCGCTCGTCGTATGCAGAAGTTTCGGGGCGAGTCCCTGTCCCCGCTTCGACCCATTTCGTCCCCGCCACGTCTTACGCCTCGTCATACGTCCCGCCGCTCCCATCAGTGCAACCGATCCAACGTATGGAGGATAGGCGCTCGCTCGAAAGGAAATTTGACGTGTGGCGTACCCCGCACCTCCACCAGTTTTGTCATGAATAGACAATTGAACATGTACCCGGCGTCGGCGAGACAGACAGTTGTATACAAGATGGCGTGAAAAAACGCAAGCCGGCGTCTTCAGCCTTTACTTCTTCTTCAGCGTCCGCCTCTTGCTGAGCGCGCGTTCCAATCACAACTTCTTTCTCAGCGCTGGCTCGTGGCAACTAGCGGCAATGTGCGCGTTCATCGCTTAGTTGCCTTCCGGAGCATAAAGCAACAGGTCCCACAGAATGGAGGTAAGAGGTGCAGAAATTCTCGGAATTTTCTACTAATGCGTAAGCATTGTTTGGCTCGGCTATGACTTCGTTCTTACCTAGTTTTGACTACTATTGGAGTTGTCGGACGATCTCGCCGCTGCCACCAGTTGAAGGGACTGTAGGTCGGAGAGAGGAACTTGGGAGGAACTAGGCGTACAGGGTTTATTTACTGTATTTACGTTTTAAACAAGAGATACATCGACAGTCTAGCGTGGCTCCCAAATGGAGCACGCAAGACGAAGCAAACAGCAAACGAGCACACAGCTCCAAACACTCAGCACGAGCACATTCTAGCACCTTGACGAGCCCGAGCACATAACACGACGACGAGCTCTGGGTATTCTGGGTATTCACTTTTTATTTTATTTTATAATGATTCGATGCGGATGAATAAGGTGCTACAGAGCGATAAGGGTTTACAATTAACGAAACAATTCTGATAAGGACCGATGTATACAATCCGGTTTTATTGTTGCTTGTTTTTAGTAACTCTATTTGGCACGCGCTTTCAACGTACGTTTTCATGGAATTCCGCGACGTCGATCAGTATTATAAAGAAACAATGTTTTGTTATTCATTTATTGCATTGGCACTAGAAAGGCATGCCGCGAGGAGAAAATGCTCTTTTTGCGCTTGTAATTATATTTCGTGCTCGCATGTACGGAAGAAATATCTTGGCAGAGAATTCAGATGCGACTTGAGAAAAATGTATGTTACTAAGAGGGATTGCTTACAGCAAGCACCGTGCGGCATGGCCCCGAAAACGTTGACAGTCCAGACGGCCAATTTTGTACTGCAGTCGCATTGCTAAGCACAGTGACGGCGCCTAACATAACCTTTACTTTGCGTCCACCTGCGGTGGGGCTTGTCCTATATTCCACAGGTGGCATTACATGTCTCTAGCTTGTCACGTAAATACCCTTCAGTCTTCTGGTCAGGCGGCTCACTATCTACGTGTCGAGCAGTGCTTCAGAAATCGCCCTTTCTTGGTGGATGCTCGCACGCGGATTCTTGCTGTGCGACACTTGTTCCACTTGCGCTGCGACCAGAGAAAGAGGAGAGAGAGAGCTCTCCGATAAATTCTGGAAAACCTTCCCTGTCGACTTGCCTAGCGTGCTACGCGAGACGGAAGTGATGGGAACTATAAAGTGACACACGCAGTGCACATCACTTATACGCAACGCACACAGAACACACTTTACGGCAAGCAACATACGGAGCATCGGAGGGACGTCAAAAGGGATCACTTGCGCCAGGCGCACGCGCAACGTTAGTGCATGGACCAAGTACAAGTCGCAGCTCAAGGCATGACAGTCCTTGATGAATATTCACTGCAGACGTTAGGGCTTTCCTTTCTAATGTGAAATGCCTGTATGCGCAGATTAAAAGAGCAGTCTTGCCGTGCGCTAAACGCAAGGCGTGATGACAACCTTATCCCTTAGTTTTAAATAGAAAAGGATTTACTATTTGCGACGGTTAGCCAAATGCGGTGTGATCATACTCGATAGCGCCTGTCAAGGCCACACGGTGAGCGAAACTCGCACATTGAATCGTCAGCGTGTGTAGATGTGTATAGCCGCTCTGAATCGGTCAAGATAGCATGCTGAGCTTGTCATGCAAAACAAACGCATAAGAGTTAATCAGTCACTCCTTGACGGCTGTATGGGAAGTTCCTCTGTAGAGTAGTGTGCTGAATGGCCAGCGCAGTCTGCATGTACAGTGCCTGCTACTCCGCAATGAGAGGGCAACCACTGCAGAGCTACGCTATGATGCTTACCACAGGCTTCGGTGTAAAAACAGTCGTCGTTACTAAGCTGGTCATTTGACCGTAGTTATTTTGCAGATAACAGGGCATAACGTGAATCTGTAGAGATGACCCAGAAGCTAGCTGACTGGTTGCTTTAATATGCAAGTGAATTCTGCACGAAGTACAGTCAGCTCCGTGGCTGGTCATGCGGCTCAGCTTCACCGAAATGTTGACACATGATGATGGAGTCCACGCAGTTATAGCAGGTCAATCAGTTCTTGCGGAGCCGTTTGTGTAAATGTCACGACTTTGTTCGGGGCAGCGTGATATATGTCGTAGGGTAATATAAATTGTATGTTGGCACGGAGGTTCTTCTTTTACTTTTTATACGTGACATGGCCGTAGTGATAAACCAGGCGAAGAACTTTCAAAGAGGTACTAAAAGCTCAGAAGGGCTCTGATAGTTAGGCGGGAGCAGGTCAATTACTCTCGTTGGGAGCTCGGTTTAGCGGAGGCAAGGAATACACGTCGCCGTCGGGGCAATGACCCTATCGCTACACGACGTGAGCACAATTTGATTTCCGTGATGAAGTTACGACATTGACGCTGGCGAACCGGTCCGTCTCTGCGAGAAGACTTTATTAGTGCGAAATTAAAATAACGCGTGTCCCAACCGCCAGAGTTTCTAAGCGGGAATCCTCTTGCATGCTAGGATAGTGCGGTATAGCTTCCAGAACATCGGAGATATATGTCGGCATTCATTTATTGAGAGCGCACAGGTTGCCATCGTTTGACTGCACCGCGCACGTCTCGGCGTGGAGAAACCTTGGCGCCAACTGGGTTACGCAGCCTGGCTTGTTCACTGTTTCTTAACCCTTGATGGACGCCTCTAAACCAGTGGCCTAGCGTCCCGACTCCCGTCACGTCATCCCGTCCTTTGTCGAAGCAACTCACTTGACTTCCAGTTAGCGACGTACGTACTATTAGTTTGCCTCTGTGTCATTTTCCTTTTTGTATCTGCTTGCGCCGTGAGTGACGAGACCTCCGACATCAGAAGAAGAGTATTTCTTTTTTGCTACGACTTGTGTGACCCGCAGTGACCCCCCTTTGTTCCTCTTTTTCCGTTGCCTGGATGTACTTTTTTTTGTTTTGTGAAGTGCCAAATTCTTCTTTCCTCCCTGGGTCTTCCTTCCTTCCGTTCTTCCTTTCTTCCCTTAAGTTTCCGTATACTCACCTTCCTGAAGAGCATAAGGGCGTTGTGCCCCTTCCGGTGACAGAACGCCACCGGAAGCCTATTCCTCTCGCTTTTTATTTGTATCTATAACTCCAATACGCTTGTTTAGATCTGTCTCGGGTCTGTCTGGCTTCCTTATCTCCCTCCGGTGCTCCCTTTTCCACTGTATTGGCTCCTTAGTAACGAGCCCGACAAAGAACTCACTTTCCTAGCCCATGTTTCTGCTGTTACGCAAAGTACCACTGATGGAGAAGGTTGAAATCGACACTCAAAAAGGGGCGCCGACAAGCATCGGCTGATCTCTTGCGGTGCGCGCTGAAGTGAGGCAATCAAATTTCCGCCAAGTGGGAAGATGCCACTGGAACGAGTTCAAGCGTGCTTCCTAACTTCTGTTCAATAATTTTTTTGTCAAAAAGTTTCAAAGCTGCTCAGCAACAAGCAGGATACAAACTCGACTATGGGGCCAAATTCAAAATTACGAAATGATTGCGAGAATTACAGGAAGTGAGCGTAGCAGCGACGGGCGCCACGTCTCGCATACTGGATTCAGCAACTTGTAGGTTTTTGCTAGCTACGGCCGGACCGGGCTCTTGGAGAAAGAAGTCCCCGTTTGAAAGCTGTGGGCACGTTTGTGTTGTTGCTGTTGATACGGTTAGACCAAGTACTGCCTACGAAGTATGACTTTCAAGGACATCTAATTTGAACTTGTCAGCGAAACTGCTTTTGCCCCAAGGAAACACTGGATAGAGTCACTTGTAGCGAAAACTGTGCGGCACTCGATAAAATAATCAGCGACAGTCGTCAGAAATTCGAAAATACGATCGTGTCGACAACCACAACACGTTAGAAATGCGATCAGTTACATTTTTAATGCACTAGGGAAATAATTACAGTCAATCACATTAAACTCAAATTAAATTCATAGCAACGCTCATAAGGCACCACAAAAATATGGAGAATTACATTAATAGCAACCGCATATTTACCGTTTGCCATTTAACGCACGCTTTTTGAATGCTTATATTCCAGCATATAAGCTAGATTCGCATACATATAACTGAAGAAAAATTATTCAGGCTACATTTCAAACGTAAAGAACTTGAGCGATGTTAAAAGATCAACAGAACAAGTATTTAATTTCCGCAGTTTCGACCGATGGACTGGTCTTCGTCAGCGCTTACAACTTAACGTGTATATATATATATATATATATATATATATATATATATATATATATATATATATCGTGCCAAGGCCATGAGTGGTGGCATCCTGCATGCGGCCAGTTGTTTTTTTCATCCACTTGCATTTACATTTATTGATCGCTTCTTTAATTCAATGATGAACTGCAGATAATTTCTCCTATGCTTTCCTTGCTTTGCGATTATGTTCACTTTATTTGCGCCACTGCCAAACAACCCAACACGCGGAACAGGTCGGTCCGCTGACCAAAACTGTTGGGCGAATAAACCGAAGAGAAATGCTGTCATGCTTCTCATCTTTCTAAATACGCCTTACCGATATATATTGTAACGGACAGTTAAGGAAACCCAGATACAACTATTTATTGTGGGCGAACTTGTGCCCTGGGGTAAATAAAAAACACTGCCGCGTTCTAAACGGGAGATCAGGAAGGCCTTCTTCTTCTCTCTCGAGCGTCGCTTCACCTCGTCTTCTTCTTGTAGACGCCGACAACGGCCACCTGCGATGCGAGTGCGTGCGGCGAAAACACGTGCCATTACTTCGTCCTTTTCCTTCAATACTCCGTTGTCGTCTTGAGGGGGCGCACGAACCTGCGCGCGTTGTTTAAATGTTTCTGCCTTGTATCATTATCCCCCCTCCAAAACGCATCGTCCCGATGCGTAAAGCGACGAAATTGTTCACAAGCAGTTGTCCACACTAAAGTGGTATATGGCACAGAAAAGATGTTTGGTCGAATAATCACTGCCTGTCATAATATGGCTTCAGTCTGACCACATGTACAGTTTCTGTGCGACGCCGGCATCGTGATGAGCTCACTTGTCCTTCTGGCGTAACTTCGTAGTTCAGGGGGCTGATGCGGCGAAGTACTCGGTAAGGGCCGAAGTAACGGCGCAAAAGCTTTTCGGACAGGCTGCGCGTCCGCACGGGGGTCCACACCCATACTCTGTCACCTGGTGCATACTCGACTTCCCTTCGCCGCAGGTTGTAACGGTCCGCGTCGATGCGCTGCCTTTGTTGAATGCGATGTCGCGCCAGCTGACGTGCTTCTTCGGCCCTCTGTGTAAAGTCACTGATGTCAGGGTTCTGTTCTGTACTGTCGCTGACAGGCAGCATTGCATCCAAGGGTGTGGTAACTGTTCGACCAAAAACAAGTTGGAATGGCGTTACTTGAGTGGTTTCTTGCAATGCGGTATTGTAGGCGAATGTAGCATAGGGTAGGATCTTGTCCCATGTACGGTGTTCTAAGTCTACGTAAATTGACAACATATCGGTCAGCGTCCTGTTCAATCGCTCGGTTAACCCATTTGTTTGAGGATGATAGGCAGTTGTTTTCCTGTGGCTGGTATGAGTCAATTTCATGATGGATTGCGTCAAATCGGCTGTGAACGAAGTTCCTCGGTCCGTGATAATAATTGCAGGGGCACCGTGTCGTAATACTATCTTGGTGACAAAGAATTCAGCCACTTCAACGGCCGTTGCACTGATTAGAGAGGATGTCTCGGCATATCGCGTTAGGTAATCAGTCGCTACTACAATCCATCGTTTCCCCGATGACGATGTCGGAAAAGGACCAAGCAAGTCCATTCCTACTTGTTCGAACGGGGCTCCTGGGGGTTCTATTGGTTGAAGGAGGCCTGCGGGTTTTAATGGAGGCGTTTTGCGTCTTTGGCAATCCCGACATGTTCGTACATAATGCTGCACTGAATTCAATAGCTTTGGCCAGTAGTATTTAGCATGAATTCGGGCGAAGGTTCTGCTCACTCCGAGGTGTCCTGCTGATGGGTCATCGTGACAGGCTTCTAAGATTTCCGATCGCAAAGCTGAAGGAACAACGAGTAGAAATTTCTCTGTGCTGTGCTCAAAATTTCTTTTGTACAGGACGCCATTTCTCATCACATACGATGACAATCCCCGGCAGAAAACTCGCGGAACATGGACGTGGTGTCCCTCGAGGTGCCTGATGAGTAGAAGCAACTCAGCGTCAGACTGCTGGTGTTTGGCCATCTCAGATGTGGTCACGGCTCCAAGAAACGAAAATTCGTCTCCATCTTTCACAGGAGCAGATTCGACCGGAGCACGTGATAAACAATCAGCGTCACTGTGCTTGCGACCTGACTTGTACACGACCGTTATGTCGTATTCCTGCAGCCTCAGACTCCATCTAGCAAGTCGTCCAGACGGATCTTTCAGGTTTGCAAGCCAGCACAATGAGTGATGGTCACTGATTGCTCGGAACGGTCTACCGTATAAGTATGGTCGGAATTTTCCTATGGCCCATATTACTGCGAGGCATTCTTTTTCGGTGGCTGAATAGTTGGTTTCAGCCCTCGAAAGAGTGCGGCTAGCGTATGCAATCACTCTTTCCTCTCCGTTTTGCCATTGAACGAGGACGGCACCAAGTCCTAAATTGCTGGCGTCTGTGTGGATGTCTGTTTCCGCTTCCTCATCAAAGTGCGCAAGGACCGGGTGGTTTTGAAGTCGCCGTCGCAGCTCATTGAACGCATCTTCTTGTTCACTGTGCCATACGAAAGGCATATCTTCTTTCGTTAATCGCGTTAACGGCTCGGCAATCTTCGAAAAGTTTTTGACGAAACGTCTGTAATAGGCACAAAGTCCTAGGAATCGCCTAATGGCCTTTTTGTTGGTTGGTCTAGGAAACTTTTCTACTGCTGCGGTCTTCTCAGGGTCAGGACGGATGCCTTCGGAGCTAATCACATGGCCGAGGAAAAGGAGCTCATGGAAGCCGAAGTGACATTTTTGTGGCTTTATCGTCAGCCCTGCTGAACTAATAGCTTTGAGCACAGTCCTTAGTCGTTCCACATGCTGAGCAAAGGCGGTAGAAAAAATCACGACATCGTCGAGATAAACCAGACAGGACTGCCACTTTAACCCGGAGAGCACAGTGTCCATCATCCGCTGAAAGGTGGCAGGTGCGGAACAGAGGCCGAACGGAAGTACCTTGAATTCGTATAGTCCGTCTGGTGTCACGAATGCTGTCTTCTCACGATCCCGTTCGTCCACTTCTATTTGCCAGTATCCGCTTTTGAGGTCGAGAGAGGAAACGAATTTCGCATCCCGTAGTCTATCGAGGGTGTCATCGATCCTCGGAAGTGGATAGACATCCCGCTTTGTGACGACGTTTAGCTTCCGATAATCAACGCAGAAGCGCAAGGTCTGATCCTTTTTCTTTACCAGCACTACAGGCGAAGCCCATGGGCTGGTCGATGGTTGAATTACGTCGTCTCGAAGCATTTCTTCGACTTGTTTGCTGATGACCTCTCTCTCCTTCGGTGACACTCGGTAGGGATGCTGGCAAATGGGCCTCACAGCTTCGTCGACAATGATGCGGTGTCTGGCGATGGATGTTCTCTGGACTTTCGATGTCGTTGAGAAACATGAGGCGAATTCTCGTACAAGGTTCTCTATTTGCTGCTTCTGGCTCGGTGATAGTGCTGCTTCGATGTGGACGGATGCGAGTATGGAGTCTACGTTGTCAGACTCCAGTAGTGCACCATCGGAAGAGCTCAAATCCGTAATTTGTTCATAATCGTTAAGGCGGGCAATGACGGTTCCCTTCGCAACATGCTGAACTTCATTTCCAAAATTAGTCAGGAAGACATTTGAACACCCGTCACGCAGCCGAACAAGGCCCCTTGCCATACAGATCCCTCTTTCGAGTAAGAGCCCAGTGTTACTGTCGGCTATTCCTTCATAGTCGCTGAATACGGTGCTTCTTACGGCGACAGCTATGCTGGATCTTGGGGGTATCGTGACGTCGTCGTCTATAATCTGAAGCGCATCGAATCGTTCTTCACTCTCGAACGTCGCGATGGCGTGCTTCGTTGAGAACGACACACAGGATTCCTGCAAGTTGATAACTGCACCGTTCGCCTGCAAAAAGTCCATTCCAATAATTACATCCCTTGAGCATTCTGATAGCACAATGAAACTGGCGACGTATGTAAAGCCGCGTATTCCGATTCTAGAAGTGCACCTGCCCACCGGGTTGATAAGGTGTCCACCGGCGGTTCGAATTTGCGGTCCTCTCCAAGGAGTCAGCACTTTTTTCAGTCTTCTGGCAAGTACTTTGCTCATAACGGAATGGTCTGCGCCTGTGTCTACTAAAGCAGTAATTTCGCAGCCGTCTATAAACACACATAAATCGGAAGCTACGTCACTCTTTTCGCAACTGCTCTCGCGTCCGTCGTTATATTTCAGAATCAGCGCTGGAGGCTCCGTTCGTGCGTCGACAGCGGCCTCACCTCCACAGGTCGCCGGCATTAGTTTTCCCGACGTGGGCTTTGGGGGCGTCGCCTTGGGGAGCTTGAGGATGGACGCGGGCTCGGTGATCGATACCTCAGCGGCACTGTTGACCGAGGTTGGTGTTGCTGTGAAGTCTGCGGGCTTTGGCGCGTTGACAAATACTCCTGGATCTCGAAAGGGCGTTCACCGTTTCTTGGGCAAGGAGCGTTTATGGAAAACCCCCGAAGTCCCGCTCTGCGGTATTCGCACATCCTGTAGAGATGACCAGCTTCGCCGCAGTGGTAGCACAGCGGGATTCTATCAGGAGTGCGCCATATGTCAGCTTTCCGGTATCTCGTCTCCGGCGGAGACGGCAAGAACCGAGGTTCAGGTACATGCGCAGTTGCCGCGACGAAGGTACGTCCTGGAGATCCTCTGAGTACCTCGGCGTACGATACCGTCGGCCGTACCGGTGACGACGCTTGCGGCTGTGCTGGTGGGTGCTGTTCGCGGACGGCTTGTCTCACTTCTTCGCGAACCACTTCTGCTAACGAAGAGACCTCTGTGGGGCCGTTGTTCCGCTGTTGCCTCTGGAGCTCTTCTCGAACCACAGACCTTATGAGTTCTCGTAAGACCTCGACGCTGTTCCCGAACATTGCCGGCATCGCATCCACAGAGGCGATGTTCATATCGCGGTTGTAGAGTCTCGCACGCTGTTGAAGAGTCCTTTCCATAGTTGTCGCCTCGGAGCGGAATTCGGCGACGGTGCGTGGAGGGCTGCGAACCAAACCAGCAAAAAGCTCCTGCTTCACGCCGCGCATCAGGTGCCGAAGCTTCTTGTCCTCGCTCATGCTCGGGTCGGCTCGGCGGAATAAGCGGGACATATCTTCGAGATACATTGCCACGCTTTCGTTGTTTCGCTGGCTTCTTGCCTGCAAAGCGGCTTCAGCTCTTTCCCGGCGGTCTGTGCTCGGATACGTGGCCAACAGCTCCCGTCGGAAGTCATCCCACGACCGGAGGACAGCTTCGTGGTTTTCGAACCACGTTCGCGCACAGTCTTGCAACGCGAAGTAAACGTTGCGGAGCTTCCGGTTTTCGTCCCATCCGTTGTAGTCAGCGACGCGCTCGAAGCCTTCCAACCAGTCCTCGGCGTCTTCGAAGGTGTCGCCGTGAAAAGGCTCGGGCGTTCGCGGCTGATCAACCACGATGCGGGTTGAGGCTGTCTGAGATGTCATTTCTGTATTGTCTGCTGCTGCTGTTATAGTCTGCTCCGGCAAAAGAGGAAACTCGGGCGGCTCACCACGTAGGCGACGGCTCGTGCGCTGGTGGACGGGCGTAAGCTCGTTGGGTCTGAGATGGCGTGGTTCCGGGCTGCTTTCTCCAACTCGAATTGGGCTGGAAATCATTACCCAGCACCTCCACCAGAATTGTAACGGACAGTTAAGGAAACCCAGATACAACTATTTATTGTGGGCGAACTTGTGCCCTGGGGTAAATAAAAAACACTGCCGCGTTCTAAACGGGAGATCAGGAAGGCCTTCTTCTTCTCTCTCGAGCGTCGCTTCACCTCGTCTTCTTCTTGTAGACGCCGACAACGGCCACCTGCGATGCGAGTGCGTGCGGCGAAAACACGTGCCATTACTTCGTCCTTTTCCTTCAATACTCCGTTGTCGTCTTGAGGGGGCGCACGAACCTGCGCGCGTTGTTTAAATGTTTCTGCCTTGTATCAATATCATCATCATCATCAGCCTGGTTACGCCCACTGCAGGGCAAAGGCCTCTCCCATACTTCTCCAACAACCCCGGTCATGTACTAATTGTGGCCATGCCGTCCCTGCAAACTTCTTAATCTCATCCGCCCACCTAACTTTCTGCCACCCCCTGCTACGCTTCCCTTCCCTTGGGATCCAGTCCGTAACCCTTAATGACCATCGGTTATCTTCCCTCCTCATTACATGTCCTGCCCATGCCCATTTCTTTTTCTTGATTTCAACTAAGATGTCATTAACTCGCGTTTGTTCCCTCACCCAATCTGCAAATTTCTTATCCCTTAACGTTACACCTATCATTCTTCTTTCCATAGCTCGTTGCGTCGTCCTCAATTTGAGTAGAACTCTTTTCGTAAGCCTCCAGGTTTCTGCCCCGTAGGTGAGTACTGGTAAGACACAGCTATTATATACTTTTCTCTTGAGGGATAATGGCAACCTGCTGTTCATGATCTGAGAATGCCTGCCAAACGCACCCCAGCCCATTCTTATTCTTCTGATTATTTCCGTCTCATGATCCGGATCCGCCGTCACTACCTGCCCTAAGTAGGTGTATTCCCTTATGACTTCCAGTGTCTCGCTGCCTATTGTAAATTGCTGTTCTCTTCCGAGACTGTTACACATTACTTTAGTTTTCTGCAGATTAATTTTTAGACCCACTCTTCTGCTTTGCCTCTCCAGGTCAGTGAGCATGCATTGCAATTGGTCCCCTGAGTTACTAAGCAAGGCAATATCATCAGCGAATCGCAAGTTACTAAGGTATTCTCCATTAACTTTTATCCCCAATTCTTCCCAATCTAGGTCTCTGAATACCTCCTGTAAACACGCTGTGAATAGCATTGGAGAGATCGTATCTCCCTGCCTGACGCCTTTCTTTATTGGGATTTTGTTGCTTGCTTTATGGAGGACTACGGTGGCTGTAGAGCCGCTATAGATATCTTTCAGTATTTTTACATACGGCTCGTCTACACCCTGATTCCGTAATGCCTCCATGACTGCTGAGGTTTCGACAGAATTAAACGCTTTCTCGTAATCAATGAAAGCTATATATAAGGGTTGGTTATATTCCGCACATTTCTCTATCACCTGATTGATAGTGTGAATATGATCTATTGTTGAGTAGCCTTTACGGAATCCTGCCTGGTCCTTTGCTTGACAGAAGTCTAAGGTGTTCCTGATTCTATTTGCGATTACCTTAGTAAATATTTTGTAGGCAACGGACAGTAGGCTGATCGGTCTATAATTTTTCAAATCTTTGGCGTCTCCTTTCTTATGAATTAGGATTATGTTAGCGTTCTTCCAAGATTCCGGTACGCTCGAGGTCATGAGGCATTGCGTATACAGGGTGGCCAGTTTCTCTAGAACAATCTGTCCACCATCCTTCAACAAATCTGCTGTTACCTGACCCTCCCCAGCTGCCTTCCCCCTTTGCATATCTCCCAAGGCTTTCTTTACTTCTTCCAGCGTTACCTTTGGGATTTCGAATTCCTCTAGACTATTTTCTCTTCCATTATCGTCGTGGGTGCCACTGGTACTGTATAAATCTCTATAGAACTCCTCAGCCACTTGAACTATCTCATCCATATTAGTAATGATATTGCCGGCTTTGTCTCTTAACGCATCCATCTGATTCTTGCCAATTCCTAGTTTCTTCTTCACTGTGTTCAGGCTTCCTCCGTTCCTGAGAGCTTGTTCAATTCTATCCATATTATACTTCCTTATGTCAGCTGTCTTACGCTTGTTGATTAACTTCGAAAGTTCTGCCAGTTCTATTCTAGCTGTAGGGTTAGAGGCTTTCATACATTGGCGCTTCTTGATCAGATCTTTCGTCTCCTGCGATAGTTTGCTGGTATCCTGCCTAATGGAGTTACCACCGACTTCCATTGCACACTCCTTAATGATGCCCACAAGATTGTCGTTCATTGCTTCAACACTAAGGTCCTCTTCCTGAGTTAAAGCCGAATACCTGTTCTGTAGCTTGATCCGGAATTCCTCTAGTTTCCCTCTTACCGCTAACTCATTAATCGGCTTCTTATGTACCAGTTTCTTCCGTTCCCTCCTCAGGTCTAGGCTAATTCGAGTTCTTACCATCCTGTGGTCACTGCAGCGCACCTTGCCGAGCACGTCCACATCTTGTATGATGCCAGGGTTAGCGCATAGTATGAAGTCTATTTCATTTCTAGTCTCGCCGTTCGGGCTCCTCCCCGTCCACTTTCGGCTATCCCGCTTGCGGAAGAGGGTACTCATTATCCTCATATTATTCTGTTCCGCAAACTCTACTAATAACTCTCCCCTGCTATTCCTAGTGCCTATGCCATATTCCCCCACTGCCTTGTCTCCAGCCTGCTTCTTGCCTACCTTGGCATTAAAGTCGCCCATTAGTATAGCGTATTTAGTTTTCACCCTACCCATCGCCGATTCCACGTCTTCATAGAAGCTTTCGAATTCCTGGTCATGATGACTGGATGTAGGGGCGTAGACCTGTACAATCTTCATTTTGTACCTCTTATTAAGTTTCACAACAAGAGCTGCCACCCTCTCGTTAATGCTATAGAATTCCTGTATGTTACCAGCTATATTCTTATTAATCAGGAATCCGACTCCTAGTTCTCTTCTCTCTGCTAAGCCCCGGTAGCACAGGACGTGCCCGCTTTTTAGCACTGTATAAGCTTCTTTTGGCTTCCTAACTTCACTGAGCCCTATTATATCCCATTTACTGCCCTCTAATTCCTCCAATAGCACTGCTAGACTCGCCTCACTAGATAACGTTCTAGCGTTAAACGTTGCCAGGTTCATATTCCAATGGCGGCCTGTCCGGATATATATATATATATATATATATATATATATATATATATATATATATATATATATATATATATATATATATATATATATATATATATATATATATATATATATATATATATATATATGTGTGTGTGTGTGTGTGTGTGTGTGTGTGTGTGTGTGTGTGTGTGTGTGTGTTTGTGTATACATGTATATATTTTTTCACCCTAATGGCGTCTAAAAGTGGCTCACCAGCTCCTCGTTGCGGGCTCAGCCTCTTGAATTTTCCAAATAAATATTCCTCCTTCTTCCGTGTTCCTCGCCTTTTCTTTTGCTTCTTGCGAAAAAATATTCGCACGAAATTGTTCGCGTAGTGTTGAGGGACCTGTTGAGAGAACACATGAAATACACAATTTATCACCGAAGAGAAAGCTGAAGACAGTACTCAAGATGAAAACACGTAGTCAAAGGTTGCCTCTGCCGTGCATCGACTGACGTCCTGTTAATAATTTCCAGGCGCACGCGTTGGAGGGCCAAGAGGATAATAAATCAACGTCAGTGTTTGAACTCCTTGCAGGTATAACTTTCGAAAAGCGGAGGCAATCGAAAAAGTAATAGCTGCAACAGCATTCGGGTGGGTGATGCGAACGCGAGGGCGTGTCTTTCTATTTGATGCTCGTCGTGTAGGCGCTATGTTCAGTGACGCTACTTATACGTCAGCTGATCAAGAGCTTTGTTTTGGACTTAGACGCAGGCACGTTTGTGGGGGCAGTGGTTGGAATGCAGGCGCCTGGCGATCCAACAGCACCTCGCTGTACCGCGGACCAAATAACGGATGTCGAAAAACGTGTCCTGCAAACGCAGGTAACCTTTACAAATTTAGAAATACGAGAGGTTTAGAAATACGAGAGGAAATACGAAATACGCTCCACACTTTATAGGAGAGGTCATGGGTGGTTAATTGAAATTTGTTGCCGCCACTGTATATATTTGCTGAGAATTAGGAGACAGAAGGTAAGATTCCTGTCAGCAGAAAAGGAAGAGAGAAATACAGTGATAAGCGCATAAAATATATCTACATGTCTTCTTTCTTTTTCTGTGTTGTATTAGAATGACTGGTTACTGACTCGTCATGCACTTTGCTCGCTGTAATATGTATTCGTGAATATTATTAATTTGTAAATTTATTCCCTTAACACATATGTGAAGCCAGCCAGACCATTGGTCAGTCCCCCTAATTGGGCATGTGCCAATGACTTTAATGTCATCTTCATCATTAACAATGTAACAATGAGGTGGTCCTTATATACCCCTGCGTCACTGACAAATTATTCGGTGTTCAGTCCCTGTTATGCGCCCCCTAACCCCTCTTCTCCGCCCAAGCTAACAACAACAACAACAACAACAACAACAACAACAACAACAACATTGCATGCTTATGCGTTTTGGTCATTCTGCAAAGAAATATTTGTTGCCAGAAAAGGATGGCAAAACGAACATTTTCCTTTCAATGCACTCCTGTGCCTGATACATACGGAATGTTGCTCGTTTAGGCGTGTCTCGTTTTCACACACTAATGGCTTAAACTGCGAAACCACGTACTAGTTAGTACAGAAAAGCCAAGGCATTTGTGGCAGTTCAGACGTCTGCGGAACTTGCTTTATGCCGCATGTCCGCAGTGAACATAGCTCCAGAATCGTACCTTGAGCTACGGCACGTACTTGGGCCATGGTGTTGTAGCTTATGGATTGCACCTTGAGCTACAACACGTACTTGGGCCATGCATGGGCTAGGGCCACCTGTGCACTTCGCGCTACGAAGGCGCTTTTAATTTTTCTGCCAGACGCTAGTCTGAAGGGTATACTACATTAAGCGCGTTGTGGGCTTTGTGAGTGTGTTACGTGCCTGCCGTATCTACTGGGCACGTTCTTTCATTTCGCGTTCGCCTGGAGCTGAATGCTAGACACGCCGTGAGGTACCGCTCTCCCACTATTAATAGAGAACCCCCTCCTCTACCCCATCTCCCTCTCTCAGCCACTCAGCGAGCTTGCTGGTCGACTACCCAGCAGTGGCTTAGCAAATTAGAATTGGGTGATGAAACAGTCGTGAGGAGTGCCCATATCTAAAATATCAAACTGGGGGTCTGCAGGCAGTCTCGCAACTGTGGCATCCGCTCGTGCGCAGGGAAGCATGTTGCGCGGGCCAAATTACGGCACTGCCGGTGTGATTTGGCAGCCGCAGGGACCCAGGGGCCCCGTGCGTCGGATCCCATGCTCTCTGCGAGACAGCAGGAATCACGGGGTGCCGCACTCGGGGTTCCCGGGGGACGGGCTCGGCATCGGGAGGTCCGCGGATATCGGGAGTTAAAACCCTGCTCGCCCGATCTTCCGGCTAGGCCATCGTGAATCACCAGACCACATCTGATTGTAAGCGGGGAGAGAAGTCTCGGGTGGGGCCATGTAATCCAGATTGTCTCAGCCTTTCTGTTTTTTTTTTCTATGTGTGTGCTTTATTTTCTCTTGTTGAAGGAGCACATGTCAGTGTTCCCCGGACATCTTTGTTCGTTTCAGACGTGAATCCGATACTGGGCTGGGTGACAGAAACGTGAGAGTAATTTCTGTTACGTTGTACGATGTCATGGTTTTGCGTACGGCACTCTTTTAGTATTTATTGACGTGTCAAATTCGGTGTATCATTCATATTGCACTATTTCTTTCTACTTCACTGTATTCTCATTTTTCGTTGAACATTTCTTGAGAATTTTTTTTTCTTTGTTCTCTTTGACACGGAAGTAAATCCTTTCTGTCTCCTCTGGGGAGCAAATGCTTCGAAGATTAGACTCCTTTGTAAGAGAGAAAAGTAGAACTAAAATTTACATCGTGTGGGCGAGCGCAATCCCTTCATTATACATGTATGAAGGACTCTTAAGTACTTGTGACTCACCCTTGCGGCATCCGGTGGAATTATCACGCCGGCATGCTAGAGTACGAGCTCTGTGCTACCGAAATCCTGAGGATTGTGCGTGATCCTTAGACTCTGCATCAAAGTCTCCTGGCCATTGAGCCAATAAAGTCCACTGATTCAGGATTTGATTTATGATACAGAGCACCATACTGTCACGTGGTGGTGACGTTGAAGAAAGAACACAGTAGCAATACTGTGAACAAGAAAACTAACTTTTATTGGGCGAACCTGTGCCCACAAAACAGGCTACACTTATAGCGCAACGATAGCGGCGAACACGCTCGGCGATCGTCGAAAATCTGATCAGCGGGTCAAGCGCGTCGCCTTTTATACATCAATCGTCGAATGTTCCAGATTAATCGTTGGGACCCGCGTGCCTTCCACAAAGTTCTACACCATTCGCGTCAGGCGATGAAATCAGATAACACAAGCTTCGGCGACAACAGACAGCGGATAGAAGCGTCGATAACTTTCCAGAAACTTCAGATACATGCAGGCGCGTCCCGCGCTGTGCGATAAGATTTGTTAGGCGACAAAACGTGGTCGCCCGATAAATATAAGTACACGTGTCAATACCCCCCTCTTAAAAAGCATCGTCCCGATGCTACAAATATAAGAGAGGGAAACACAAAAGGACACTTATTAAACATAATTAACAAAACAACGAAAAGAAATCAAGTCCAAAGGTCAGTTACGCGAAGTCCCAACGTTCGTCAACGCTCGTGGTACGGCTTGAGTCGCACAACGTGGACAATTTCAGGTCGTGAGCGGCGCCGCTGTGACAGCGAAATGCCGTCTGGCACGACCTGATAGTCCAGTGCGCCAATACGTCGGATGATCTTGTACGGTCCGAAATAGCGACGCAAGAGCTTCTCGCTCAGTCCTCGTCGGCGTATAGGGGTCCAAACCCAAACACGGTCACCGGGCTGGTACTCGACAAAGCGTCGTCGGAGGTTGTAGTGTCGGCTGTCGGTCCTCTGCTGGCTCTTGATTCGCAGGCGGGCGAGCTGTCGGGCTTCTTCGGCGCGCTGGAGGTAGCTAGCGACGTCAACATTCTCTTCGTCAGTTACGTGCGGCAGCATGGCGTCGAGCGTCGTCGTCGGGTTCCTGCCATAAACCAGCTTAAACGGCGTGATCTGTGTTGTTTCTTGCACCGCCGTGTTGTAAGCGAATGTTACGTACGGCAGGACGGCATCCCAGGTCTTGTGTTCGACGTCGACGTACATCGCTAGCATGTCGGCGAGGGTCTTATTCAGCCGCTCCGTAAGACCATTCGTCTGCGGGTGGTAGGCCGTGGTTCTCCTGTGCCTTGTCTGACTGTATTTCAGAATGGCTTGGGTGAGCTCCGCTGTAAAGGCCGTTCCTCTGTCGGTGATGAGGACTTCTGGGGCGCCATGTCGAAGCAGGATGTTTTCGACAAAGAATTTCGCCACTTCGGCTGCGCTACCTTTCGGCAGTGCTTTAGTTTCAGCGAAGCGGGTGAGGTAGTCTGTCGCCACGACGATCCACTTATTTCCGGTTGTTGACGTCGGAAAGGGTCCCAGCAAGTCCATCCCGATCTGCTGGAATGGTCGGCAAGGAGGCTCGATTGGCTGTAGTAATCCGGCTGGCCTTGTCGGCGGTGTCTTGCGTCGCTGACAGTCTCGGCATGTTCTGACATAACGGGCGACGTCGGCGGTCAGGCGCGGCCAATAATACTTTTCTTGTATCCTCGATAGTGTCCGGGAAAAACCGAGGTGTCCAGCGGTCGGATCGTCATGTAGGGCGTGCAATACTTCTGGACGAAGTCCTGACGGGACAACAAGAAGGTAGTTGGCGCGGACTGGTGAAAAGTTCTTCTTCACGAGGAGATTGTTTTGAAGCGTGAAGGAAGATAATCCGCGCTTAAATGCCCTGGGGACAACGTCGGTGTGCCCTTCCAAATATTCCGCCAGGCCTTTTAGCTCCGGGTCTGCCCGTTGCTGTTCAGCGAAGTCTTCCGCGCTTATCATGCCAAGGAAGGCGTCATCTTCGTCATCTTGCGGCGGCGGGTCAATGGGGGCGCGTGATAGGCAATCGGCATCGGAGTGTTTTCGTCCTGACTTGTAGGTTACAGTGATGTCGTATTCTTGTAGTCTGAGGCTCCACCGTGCCAGTCGTCCTGAAGGATCCTTTATACTCGCTAGCCAACACAACGCGTGATGGTCACTGACGACTTTGAATGGCCTGCCATAAAGATAAGGGCGAAATTTAGCTGTAGCCCAAACGATGGCGAGGCATTCCTTTTCGGTTGTAGAATAGTTGCCTTCCGCTTTTGACAGCGACCGGCTAGCGTAAGCTATCACCTGTTCGACTCCGTTTCTCCTCTGGACTAGAACGGCACCGAGGCCTAGGCTACTGGCGTCAGTATGGATTTCTGTATCGGCGTACTCGTCGAAGTGCGCAAGTACCGGCGGCGACTGCATGCGTCGTTTGAGTTCTTCAAATGCGTCGGCCTGCGGCGTTTCCCACTTGAACTCAACATCACATTTAGTTAGACGTGTCAACGGCTCGGCGATGCGTGAAAAGTCCTTGACAAAGCGCCTGTAGTAGGCACACATGCCAAGGAATCTACGCACTGCCTTCTTGTCGGTGGGCTGCGGGAACTTTGCGATGGCAGCTGTTTTCTGGGGGTCGGGGCGTACTCCGGATTTACTGATGACGTGGCCTAGGAACAGAAGCTCGTCGTAAGCGAAGCGGCATTTTTCTGGCTTCAGAGTGAGCCCTGATGACTTGATGGCCTCTAGTACTGTGGCAAGCCGCCTAAGGTGATCGTCGAAATTTCCGGCGAATACAACGACGTCATCCAAGTAAACGAGACAGGTCTGCCATTTCAATCCCGCTAAAACCGTGTCCATCACGCGCTGGAACGTTGCAGGCGCCGAGCACAGTCCAAATGGCATAACCTTGAACTCGTAGAGGCCGTCTGGGGTGATGAAGGCGGTCTTTTCGCGATCTCTTTCGTCGACTTCTATTTGCCAATAGCCAGACTTGAGGTCCATCGAGGAGAAGTACTTAGCGTTGCAGAGCCGATCCAATGCGTCGTCTATCCGTGGAAGGGGGTATACGTCCTTCTTCGTGATCTTGTTCAGACGACGATAATCGACGCAGAAACGTAGGGTTCCGTCCTTTTTCTTCACCAGCACAACAGGGGATGCCCATGGGCTTTTCGACGGCTGGATGATGTCGTCGCGCAGCATTTCGTCGACTTGTTCTCTTATAGCTTCGCGTTCTCGCGGCGAAACTCGGTAAGGGCTTTGGCGGAGTGGTCGAGCGTACTCCTCGGTGATTATGCGATGCTTGGCGACTGGTGTTTGTCGAATCCTCGATGTCGTCGAAAAGCAGCTTTTGTATCGTCGGAGCAGACTTCTGAGCTGCTGTTGCTTAATCACTGGGAGACTTGGATTAATGTCGTAGTCTGGTTCGGGAACCATGGTCGTCGGGGTAGATGCGGCGGAATCCGAGAGGACAAACGCATTACTTGTTTCCAGAATTTCCTCGATGTACGCGATCGTCGTGCCCTTGTTGAGGTGCTTGAACTCCTGGCTGAAGTTTGTCAGCAACACTTCAGTTTTCCCTCCATGCAGTCGAGCGATCCCTCTTGCGACGCAAATTTCACGGTCTAGCAGTAGACGTTGGTCGCCTTCGATGACGCCTTCTACGTCAGCGGGTATTTCGGTGCCGACCGAAATAACAATGCTGGAGCGGGGCGGGATGCTCACTTGGTCTTCGAGCACATTCAAGGCGTGGTGACTACGAGGGCTCTCCGGCGGTATCGCTTTATCTTCCGACAGCGTTATTGACTTCGACTTCAGGTTGATGATTGCGCCGTGTTGGTCCAGGAAGTCCATACCGAGAATGACGTCTCGTGAACACTGTTGGAGGATAACGAAGGTGACAGGGTAAGTCCGGTCGTGAATGGTAATTCTTGCCGTGCACATTCCTGTCGGCGTAATCAGGTGTCCTCCAGCGGTCCGAATTTGAGGGCCTTCCCATGCAGTCTTAACCTTCTTCATCTGGACGGCGATGTGTCCACTCATGACTGAGTAATCGGCGCCTGTGTCGATTAAGGCGGTGACTGCGTGGCCGTCTAGAAGCACGTCGAGGTCGGTGGTTCTTTGTCTTGCGTTGCAGTTGGGTCTTGGCGTCGGATCACGGCTGCGTCGTGTTGAATTGAAGCTAGTACGTCGCGTCGTGAAGTCGTCTTTCGTCGGTGCGGTCTTGGCTTCCTGACTTCCTCGGGACGGCGGCGCGTCGTCATTATGTCGTCGAGATGGTTTCTTCGGCGCTTTCGTCGGCGGCGGAGGATCTTCGTCAGTTCGACGAACAGCAACCGCACCTCCATCGGTTGCTGCTTTTAGTTTTCCGGATATGGGCTCGCTGACCGGCCCCGGGCTGGGCCACTGTATGGTCGGCGCTGCGGCGACAGGTAGCGGCCTGGTGATGGCGAACGCGACGGTCGTCGAGAGCTCCATTGAGTAGCGGCGAGGTAGTCGGCGATGTCACGTGGGCGCTCTCCAAGCTGTGGACGCGGCGCGTTAACGGCGAAACCTCGCAGTCCCATCCCTCGGTATGGGCATCGTCGGTAGACGTGACCTGCCTCTCCGCAGTGGTAGCAGAGCGGGCGGTGGTCAGGAGCGCGCCAAACGTCAGTCTTCCTCGGGTAGCTGCGCTGGGCGACGGGTGGGCGTGCTGGCGGCGGCGGTGGTGGTCGACGGAATTGCGGCGTTACGGGGCCCTGGCGCGGTAGTGGAAAGGGACCTTGACGGCGGGCGACGGCGGCGTAGCTCATCGCTTGCGGCTGAGGCTGCGGTGGTTCTGGTTGCACCTCAGGAACTCCAAGCGATCGGTGCACCTCTTCTTTTACGATGTCGGCGATCGAAGCCACTTGAGGCTGCGACGAAGGCAAGACCTTGCGCAGTTCTTCGCGCACAATGGCCCTGATGGTCTCGCGCAGATCGTCCGTGGCCAGTGATTGAATTCCTGCGTAGGGGGTAGAGCTTGTACGGCGGTTGAATTGCCGGTTCCGCATTTCGAGTGTCTTCTCGATGTTCGTCGCCTCACGAAGAAACTCTTCGACGGTCTTCGGTGGGCTTCTTACCATCCCGGCGAAAAGTTCCTCCTTCACACCACGCATGAGTAGGCGAACTTTCTTTTCCTCGGCCATATCCGGGTCGGCGTGGCGGAACAGACGGGTCATTTCTTCCGTAAAGATGGCAACGTTCTCGTTTGGTAGCTGCACTCGGGCGTCCAGCATAGCTTCGGCCCTTTCCTTGCGCACGACACTTGTAAAGGTGCACAGGAAGCCGCTACGGAACAGGTCCCACGTAGTCAAGGTCGACTCCCTGTTCTCAAACCACGTTCTGGCGGCGTCTTCTAAGGCGAAGTAGACATGCCGCAGCTTGTCGTCGGAGTCCCAGTTGTTGTATGTCGCGATTCGCTCGTAGGTCTCCAGCCAAGATTCCGGGTCTTCAGTCGCTGCTCCATGGAAGGTCGGTGGGTCCCGGGGTTGTTGTAGGATAACGGGGGACGCTGGGGCAGCCATTGAGGTTGTCTTGACCACGATCTTCTTTGTCGCCTCAGATAGAAGTCCGTGCTCTGGGGGCAGGCCTTGCAGTCTGCGGCTAGCACGCTGGTCTTGGGCGGTGTCGGTTTTGTCCTCGGGCTTCGGGCTTGGATCGCGGCTTTGCGGGGGCGTTCGGTACATGAACGCACAAGCACCTCCACCAGATGTCACGTGGTGGTGACGTTGAAGAAAGAACACAGTAGCAATACTGTGAACAAGAAAACTAACTTTTATTGGGCGAACCTGTGCCCACAAAACAGGCTACACTTATAGCGCAACGATAGCGGCGAACACGCTCGGCGATCGTCGAAAATCTGATCAGCGGGTCAAGCGCGTCGCCTTTTATACATCAATCGTCGAATGTTCCAGATTAATCGTTGGGACCCGCGTGCCTTCCACAAAGTTCTACACCATTCGCGTCAGGCGATGAAATCAGATAACACAAGCTTCGGCGACAACAGACAGCGGATAGAAGCGTCGATAACTTTCCAGAAACTTCAGATACATGCAGGCGCGTCCCGCGCTGTGCGATAAGATTTGTTAGGCGACAAAACGTGGTCGCCCGATAAATATAAGTACACGTGTCAATACGCTATTTGTGCTAGCAGCACCCCCCTCCCTCCCCCCTGCTTCCCTCGCCTCCCTCCCTATTCGGGATTACATTTTCCTTTAGTTCATTATCTAGAGAACAGTCACGAAAAACTCCAACTCTGAGTACATGTTTCATTGGAGGAGAAGAAAACCAAAGCAACACGAGTGATGAGTGCGACGAAAGAGGAAGTAATATATAACCTTACGTATGATAACGCAGTGGATTTACAAACTTGAAATCACTTTTGTGCCACTTGAAACTGATTCCGCGTACGCCTCGCTGTGGTCGTGCGCTACCGAAATCGGCTGTTTGGCCCTGCGATTTTTTTCGTAGCCGTTGTTATCATTGGCATTGCTACGACTACAGCTACAGCCACTTCAACCTATTGCGATCCCCTGTCTCGAATGTGAAGAGACCTGCCTTCAAACGACATCAAAAAGTAAAAAGAAAATGAAAATAAAGAAAAACAGTGTACAAGAATAATATCGTTCTAAAGTAATGGCTTGATAGAGTGGTGCATTTTGCGTGATTTGGTGATTAACGTGCAAACTTACAAAAGCGCACTAAACACGGGACAGAAGCATTTGTCCCCTCCGTAGCCCTCTTGCAGGTCTAAATATCAATTTGTAATCGTTCTTTGTGCCATACGCGAATGTCACAATGCTTTCGTTTAAGCTATTCCTGCCACGGGCATGCAACGCGTTGGCAAAACGCAACCCTTCCATGCGATTAGTTCTATTTTCGGTGGGAAAAACAGCACGAAGGTAGCCAGGCAACAACGAACACGAATGATTGGTTACAGTGTAGATGCAACTGGCAGCACTGGAAAATAAATATTTCTCCGAAGTCATATTAAGAAACAGTCTTTCCTTAAACTATACTCCCTGTTACCTTAAATGGGCAATAAAGGCAAGTACCGAGAGATTTAAATTGACATACATCCTTAAAAAAGAAAGAAAAACAATATTTGCGCCAATTTCGCAATGAAAAGTAGAATAGTCTAACAAGAAATGTCGGTAGTAGTTGCACTTTTTTTTTAATTTCGTGCCGAAACCCAAGTGACGTCTGTTGACGTCACTGAGTTCAAAGTACTATTTTGCGAGAGTATTTGCGAAAGTACAAAGCGCGAGAGTATTTCGGCCATTGTGGGGTGCTGAGTAAAAAATTAATAATAATCAAACTCTGGATACTTGCCATGTTCATTCATTGGTTTGCGTAGAATATAGTGTAGTCCATATTTACCCATGAAAAATAAAATTTACCCCGGCGAGGCAACGCCGAAATTTATGACTCGAGCTGGCGCGGAATCAAGGCGGCGTCGTTCACCCATCCCTTGTTTTAGTTCCTTTCCTGGCTTATTAAGCCACTTCTCACGCGTACCAGTGTGTTTGTTCTTCCGTCCTGCAGAAGGGTAGCTAGCTATGCACAACACAAACGAGTGTATTCTCTTTAGTGACCCTTTAAAAAGAGCGAAACAGCAATTTGCTGTGGATTCTTCGCTTCGATATATCTGCCTGGCGGACAGCCAACGTCTTCGTGCATGAAATAGCCATTTCTCTCTGTCCGTTCGTTGAACCCAACTTTGCATCCAAGCAATTTAGGTATCTTTTTTTTTTTTCTACTGGTGGCCAAAGTATACAAACATCGCGGATGAAACGGTCATGCAAAACTATAACCCACAGACCCGCGACGCTCCGAAGCTCTGAAACGCTCGCTTGGCTCAACGTATTTCATGATAAAGGCTGCTTAATTTCCTTCCAGGTCTGCTCAGTGCTTCAAGCCGGAACAACTCGTTTTTTTGGCCATCCAGACAAGTCCGCCGAGCAATGTAATCGAGTAGAAGCGCCTCGATATGCACGTACGTCCTCCGAACCCCCTCTCCCCGCTTCTAAATTAAAAGGGAGGACGAAGGGAGAAGGGCGGGGGGGGGATGAGAGGAGGTTGGGACAGTGGGGAGGCAAGCAGTACGTAGACGAACGCGCGAACCCGCGCCTTGGCACGTGAGGCCTCGAGCAGCAACGAAACCAGCTACACCTCAGGCAAAAAAAGGAAATGCGAGTGAAATAAAGTACAAGTCGAGCTGCGCCTTTCCAACGCGTGACTGGCGGTCGCACGCACGCATCACCGGGTTTGCCGTTTAGTCTTAGCCGAATTGCCGCGGCTCCGTTGCTTCTCACTGTGCGAGAGAGAGAGAGAGAGAGATAGAGATTGTGTAGAGAAAGAAAGGAGGCGCAGAGTTAGAGCGAGGGGAGAGAGTGGCGAGGCGGCTACTGCCCAGCGAAGCATTGCGCATCCGTTACACGCTTGCTCGAGCGTGTAAGTGACAGCGGCGAGGTGGGGGAGCACGTACCAAATCGACTCGAATCGCACGCGCACTTTTCTCGCGTGCCACGCTTTCTGTTCGGAGAATTGCACTGACAAAAAAAAAAAAACAGTTAATAACTAAGCGAGGCACGCGGGACGAAAGAAAAAGAAAAGAACAAATGAAACCCCGTGTCATTGTAGCAAGGATGGGGAAAAGGTAGCTCCTGCAGGCGGCAATCAAGGAAAATTGTCCATACAGAAAAGTGAGATCGAGCGCTTGAGAAAAGAGCCGCTTGGAAACAGTATCGTGGTTTTTAAATGAGAGCCGAAACTAATGGCATTAGAGGGTCTCCCTGGGTGCAAGATATTGCGCGCACTCGCCGCCAACAGTCGCAGCTATTTCAATGCATATATATATATATATATATATATATATATATATATATTTGCAAAGAACTATCTGCTTACTTAGGGCGCTTTGGTTTGGCTACTTCCGTTTACGTTGCTTAGATTACGCACTCAGAGTTCCAGAACACAAGCTTCATATTCTTCCCTCCGTCAGTGCCCGAATTAAAGTGTGTTTTCGCAAAGCTCTCTTTCTTTTACAGCGTTCATATCTGGGCGTAAGAGGACATTCATTCATTCATTCATTCATTCATTCATTCATTCATTCATTCATTCATTCATTCATTCATTCATTCATTCATTACATACGGTGTTTTAGTATGACGGATGGTGAAAGGGTAGCACTCAACACCAACTGCAAAGAGCAAATGGATAACACGTGAAGGTAAAAAATAATAATAACACTAGAAGACGGGTTCATGGTTGAACTGCAACGGGCATGAAAGGCGAAGGACCTCTAACCTCACTTTCAGTTCTATTTCTAAGATACTGACGCATCACGTAAGTGGTATCAAGAAGCACAGCGAGAAAAGAAATGTGTTGAACTCGTATGTGTCCCTGCCCATTCGGGGAATCAAGGGAATGAGGAGGCGCACTGGGTAGCCCGAGGTCTAATCAACCGGGAGATGTGCCCCTCAGACTCGGATCCCATAGATGAGGCACCGACGACATACCACCGAAATAACAAACTATTACAAGCAAAAAAGGCGAATCTACCCGCCTCCAAACGCAAGCCTCACGCGAGCGCAAGCCTCGATCCTGCGTCGAATCCAAACTAAATCGTTCCCCAGCCCACATTGGCTAGCCATAATTACCAACGGGCAATGGAACCCAATATGTCAAAACTGCACAAATCAAACATTGGCTACCTAAAATCACATTCTTTGGGGGTGCGAGGGCTTACCCCCTCCCAGGTCGCTCCTGCCAGCTCCCTCACAACAGACGTGGGAAGAGCTGCTCAGAACGCCGGAAGAAAAAGTACAAAAGGCCCTCGTTGCCTGGGCCGAAAGGGTCGCTCCTCGTGAGGGGCCATCCTAGGACTCGGGCCTGCCAGATCATAACTGAGCGGAGTCTCAATAAAGTTGTTACCACCGCCACAATATACGCGCATTGTTGAGAGGCGAATATGGAGCGACCGATGTGATATACACATACAGGGAAAAGCGATGCGCGTAATATTGTATCCTATAATATTTCAATCTTAAACAAGTACATTATATTCCAATTTCAAACTTGTCGCACCACACAGGCATTCTGACTAGTCCCGAGCGAGAACTCGTTTCACGTAATTATGATTTATCATATATTATCACCTAGAAAGGCTAATTAGTAAACCATAAGATGGTTATGATGGTTGACGTGTATACTTGTTTCTTGGGTAAACGATGTCATAAAGAATTTTCAACTGTTGCTTTTGAACTAGTTTTATTCTTAAGATATGTTTACATGCGTGCCAATATATAAATATGCTTAATGTTTCACGGGAAATCTTGCCATATACATATATTCCGAACGCTTTCAAGCCCCCATATATGTGTATATAGCGTTAAGCTAACCCCAGATGACGTACTCATGTTTTACAACTTATCTAACTAATGTTTTGCAGAGCAGTTCTTCCATGCAATATGATGCCACCTCCATAGCGTATAACATGGCTACTTAATTGCTTTTATGATAATGATAATAATAACAAAAACAGACACAGAAGACAATCCGTTACACATTCGCTCGCTTATTCAGAGCCCACAATTTATATCTATTCAGAAGAAAACAGATTTATGCGGCTTTAGAGTAAGAGAAATGTATACGGGGTGATGATTCATAAGTTTTACGGAATTTTTAAAAATCACCTCTTGGGGATGACAAAGTTGTAGACATTGAGCTGGACTATTCAAAGAGACGGACATTATTTCCGCGAAAGATTGAAACACATATTGAACTAATTAAGAAAGAGACACTAATTAACTTTTTAATGAATTGCGTTAGGCGCATAAAGTGATTTATGAAATGTAGCTGGTGGGCTTGCGAGGCGTACTCACTTGGATTGAATATTCAGAATGACACAAGTTTGGAGATATGCGCCATCAAACTGAACGTGAAAACTCACGGCTGTGCCACTTAATTTTTTAATAAAACGTTCTTTTTTTATGCATTGACACCCGAAAGTAAGCCGAATGCCCATGTATTTCGTCTCTCACGTTGGGAAATAATATTGCGCAACTGGTGCCATACTGCAAATACAATTGAAGTGTATGCGTCTTGCAAACTCACCGACTACTATTCGTAAATGGCAATATGTGCCATGAACTAATTACGAAGTTAATTAGAAAATTTTCAACAGTTTGTTCAATACATGTTTTGATTTCTCGTTCTAGTATGTCCACCTCTTCGAACAGTACAACTCAAGGACAAGTATTATGCTATCTGCCACAGGCAATGTTTAAAAATTTCGTAAACCTTAAAATTGAACAGCTTCTGTTCAATTTTAAGTAACAGCTTCTGTTAAGCTTCTTTATTAGTAAAAAAATGCCATACATTACATCAAACGTTACAATGATATTTGGGTAATGAAAGGTGTTTCATCGATGGTTAGCAATGTTCTGAGTGGATTCAACGGATGGCAATACGCAATTGCTACGCAACACACAATTTTCTAGCCATTGAAGTAAAAAAGAACAGGTTAATGAATGTTTCATATATACTACATCGTTTGTGTAGCAGTAGTGCTTCAAGGCATTCTCCCCCCCCCCCCCCCCCCCCCCCAAAAGAAAGAACAAGATGTGTTAGTGCTCGCGTCAATTCAAGATCTGGCCTTAAAGGGACACTAAAGCGAAACAATAAATCAGTTTAGACTAATGAAGCATTGTATGGGAACCCTGCAGGCAGTCATTTAAAAAAGAATAGTTTGATTATTATATGAGAAAATGAAGGTCCAAGTATCAGTATTTGAATTTCGCGCCGGAACCCCAGCGCCGGTACGTCAGCGTGACGTCAGGGATTCCAAAGTATGATTTCGCATTTGGGCCGCGTTGGCTGAATAAAGGTTCCCGAAACTTGCCGTGTTTAATATTTGGTTCCTATAGAACACAATGTAGTCAATCTGTACCGCTATATATAATTAGTAGGCCTTAGAAGATGCCATCAAAATCCATGACGTCACAGCCCCCAGGTGCGGGAACTAAAGTACACGTCGCCACCCATATTTGGTTGTTGTGCTTTTTCTGGCTTACCAAACGTCTTATCGTTGTAATAGTGGTGTTTTTGGTGTTGTAGAACGGTAATTTACTGACGCAGAAGAAATCATTTTTCACTTTAGTGTCCCTTTAACATCTGTATTTCAGGGCCCGTATACCCATAAAGTTGTAATGCTATATAGAATTGTTCGCAAGAGAACGTTGCCGTCAATCATGGTGCTGAATATATGATTAGCGAATGCGGTCGACCAATGACAGCGAGCACTTACGAATGACAAAAAGCTTTGTAAGTTCGAACCCAGTATATATAGAATACCAGCCAGTTTGTAGACATTCAGTCACTATTCTGTATAGTTCTATAGATGACCAAAAAAACAAAAAGAAGGTCCTTGGGAGTCATTGCGCCGATTATGCGGAAAGTTCGAAGAAGTCGGTTGAGACACTGCGACGACCACAACGTTCGTAAGCATTCAGTCGCACAAACAACAATTAAGGGGCGGAGCTGACAAAGCGTTTTCTTCGTAAACGTTGTTCTTGCATTGGACGGCTGGCTTTACTAATAACACGTCCGTCAATCATCCCTATCGCTCGGCAACTGCTCTTGCATAAAGTTCTAGCGTAACAGCGTTTTATGAGTGCGGGCCAATATTCCGCGTTTTTTCTAATCCCTTAATATATATATATATATATATATATATATATATATATATATATATATATATATATATATATATATATATATATATATATATATATATGAGCTCGTGGTGGCTGTCCTTGGCAGAACGCTTGTGATTGCTACCCATTCGCCTGCGTCCGTTGCTAATAAATCTCTTAGCAGGTGGTGGAGGTGATAGGCTTCGAATACCCTGGAACTTCGGAGTCGCACTCTACCCCCCATCATGCCCGACGACGCATGCACTCCTCCAACTCCTCCAACGGCGCCGCCCACCCTGGTTTGTGCCGGTGCCTTGCGTCAGCGAGATTCCCCCTATTTTCTCCGGCACAGATGACAAAGACGTTGAAGATTGGATCTCCTCTTATGAGAGAGGGAGTGCCCATAACCAATGGGACGATGTTACCAAGTTGCGAAACGTCGCATTCTATCTTACGGACCCGTTGCAAAACTGTGGTTCTAAATCACTTCGTGGTTGGTCTTCAACACCAGCTTTACCCAAGGTTTCGCTCGGCCAGCAGTACGAAAGCTTCGTGCACAACAACGTTTGCGCACACGATCCCAAGAGGTCGGAGTGAACTTCACGAGCTACACTGAGGACATTGTTGACCTTTGCAAACGGGTGAACGCGTCGATGTCATAAGAGAAGATCAAACATAAATTGAAGTGTATTGAGGACGGCGCGTTTCAAATGGTATTATCGAGGAGTCCTCACGCTGTCGTTGAAGTGATAGAATTGTGTCAGAGTTACGACGAGTTGCGCAGGCAACGGCTTCACACCCGGCGTCCCACTACGCCCGCCGACTCTCTGTCAAGCCTTGGAGTCGATGACAACCATGCTGCTCTGTTCATAAAAATTCAGGAGTTCATTCGCGCAGAGGTCGCCCGCCAGCCATCTTTGATGTATTCTGTCCAGGAACCACTACCCGCTTTGCCTCCTACGATCCGTGGCTTCATTCAAGAGCAAGTCTCTCAAGCCGTTCCTCCAGCCGCTGAGCAGACACCAGTCACTGCACCTTTCACTTACGCTGAAGCGGTTTGCCGACCTCGTCCGCAGACGCTCTTGCCACCCTCTATGCATTGTTAAGAATGGCCGTACGGGGTGGCAACGTGCCAGCTTTCAGCCCGCTGCACGTGTTCCAAGCCCACCAGACGGGGCGCCCTTCGGAGAACTGCGAAAGGCCGGCAGCCACGTGGCGCGCGATCAACTCAGGAAATTGGTACTTGGCCGAGCCACCCGGGACAAAGCAGAGTTCTACGAAGCCCTCTGACGTCGGCACTGAAAGCTGGGTGGTACCGAGAACTGTACGGCCTTTTTACCTGTGTGTATGTGCGGCACGTGTATGTGAGCCCTCATCCTCCAAGTCGACACACCTCATCCTCCAAAAAGGCGGGTCATCTTGAATGACGTCGAACTATGACGTCGAGCAAGGGCTTATAAGCAGCGTTTGCCGGCTGCTAGTGCGTGCTCGTGTCGTGCTCGTTGTCGGGAGCTGAGTGCTCTTTGTCATACTAGAAATGTACTAGTGAGCTGTGTGCTCGTAAACTGTTTGCTGTATGTTAGTTTTGCGGGCTCCATATGGGAGTCGCGCTAGTCTGCCAATGTATCCTGCTTAAACTGTTAATATGTAAATAAATCCTGTTCACCGAGTTCCTGTCTACGACCTTCATCCCCTTCAAATGGTGGCAGCGGCGAGATAGTCCGACGACTCCTACATCTGGTCGACAGCGGTAGGACCGTCCGACAACTCTGACAACTGAATGGCAGCGGTGGGATCGGCCTACGGCTCCTAGATCGGCCTACGACTCGGAGACAGCAACGGCAGCTGACGGACGTTGGCACATGGTGACCGACCGGCATCCTGATCAAGTTGGAGGCGACTTGAGATTGACCACCTCTTGCAACTGACTGGATACGGCGGGGAAGGACTGGTGATATGGTGCTGCTTCAGTGAGTAAGCGTTTGGTTTTGGCTGTAAGATTTACCAGGCTTCAATTTCTCTGTGTTTTTGGATTTGATTCGCTGGGATCTTTTACTTGTATTTTGATTTGCGTGGGTATCGCAACAAGTATTCTGTGACAGCAGAGCCAAAGCTTAAAGTAGCGACCATGGTCCTAATGTGTTTGACGAGAGCTGACCTGTTGTGGTTGTGTGAGGAGATCGGGGTAAACGTGGATGAGAACTTGAAGGAATCAGAAATTCGTAAGACAATTCTCGAAAGTGAGAATGATTTGAAATTCATAGAGCAAATGGGCAAACGAATGCTAAGTAAAAAACGAGAACAGGAAGCAATTAGGCAAGAACAGGATGAATTTAGGCAAAAACAGGAAGAAGCTAGGCAGAAACTGAAAGGGGTTTCGCAGGAAGAAGGCCTAACAGAAGTAACGAGGCAGTACATTGATGCCTTGAACAATGAGATTCAAGGTTTTGAGCAGTTAATCGAGCGAAGTCAACAGCGGCTTGAGAAATCTGTAGGCTGGACGCAGCGAAAGTGGGAGGAAGTAGACAGCAGATTTCAGTCGAAAGCCGAGGAAAGTAGTAGTACCTGTGAGAGTAGCAGCACGTTCACAAGTGAACTCGAAGTGCTAGCAGCTAACGAAGCCTTAGTGGCAGCAGAGGCCGTTAAAGGCCAGAGTGAGAGCGACGAGGTGCTGTGCCAACAGATGACTGTAGAGACAGCTAGGCCAGCTGCGAACAAATTGGCACAGTTACCGCGCGTGTGCGTCGCATCTCATGGTAGCGAGGTCGTTAGCGAGGTACAGAATACTGCGGACTTGACAGACGCGAGCACCCATGTCGAGTCAGATCTGCGTGCAGAAGTGAAGTGCGAACTGGACGATGCAGTTGAGAATAGTTCTCGGGGTGGCGAGCTCCGTAGCTCACGAGAGAACAACTGCATTGTTCAGGGATCGGTGCGGCTCTCCGCCAGTCTAGATAGCCTAGATAGGGATGATTCAGTTGTTAATCATTCGGACTGTGCGCGTGAGACAGCGATCGATACCGACGGGCTGTGTGCAGATGCACAGCGTGAGCTGGGCAATGTAGTAGAGGGCAGTTCGCAAGAGTGCGAGTTGTCTAACTCGAGTAAAGCCTGCTGCATTGTGCCAGAGTCGGTTGGGCTGTCCGCCAGTCGAGGCAAAGTGAGAGTAGATTTAAATGTAAATCACTCAGACTGTGCGGGTAAGAGACCGATCCGGGCCGACGAAATGTGTACCGGCCAGCACGAGGCGCGAGATGACGGCATGAAAGAGAGTTCGAGGAGAAAGCGCCGCAGAAAGAAGCGCCGAAAAGATCGGAATGCGGTGGCTAAAGTAGCGAAGCCAAAGACGGCGACAAGCGCGAAAAGGCAGGGCGCGAAGAAAAGACAGGTGCGGTCGTCACGGACGATGTTGACGCATCAAACACGTTCGAGCCACCTGATTACTCTGATTACAGACCCCTCGTATCCCACCAGATGTGGCACGTCGACATGTAGAGATTCGACACCTGATCTTACTTTTGTTCGGGGGGTGGTGGATTCGTCCTGGTCCAATTCTAATATAGATTTTGGTAGCGATCATTACATACTTATGATTACTTTGGTAGTGGCTAATAAAAAGGAGCGCACATTCAGGATGGTTGACTGGGATGCATTTAGGAAACGAAGAGTGCAGAGAATCGAAGATGAGGGAAATGAGTTGACCTTGGAACAGTGGACTAGTCAGCTTAAAAGTGACGTTGAGGCGTCCACTAAAGAGGTTCAGACCGATATTGACACGGAACACATGGATAGTCGCCTGGCACATTTGTTGGAAGCAAAGCAGTCGATGTTAGCGAGATGGAAGGGTCAGAGATTGAATAGAAGGCTTAGAAAGCGTATAGCAGTGGTTAATCAGGAAATTGAAGACCATTGTCGGGTACTGTGCAAGCAGCAATGGGATGAAGTGTGCAATTCTATTGATGGTCGCATTAAGAGGGGAGGCGCCTGGAGTTTGCTCAGACATTTACTAGATGAGACAAACACTAAGTCTAATTAGAGGACTGTGATAGGTAAGCTGGTCCATCAGGCGTGTCGGGACTCCACGGAGCAGGAGTTGCTGAAGGATTTGGCTGAGAGATACCTTCCGTTGGAGACCTGGCACGATACACCTGACGTGATTTGGGAATATAGTGGAGACGAAAATGCAGCTATGGACGCGGAATTTACTGAAAGTGATATAAGGATGGCGCTGCAGAATCTTAATGGTCGATCGGCATCAGGGCCGGATGGCATTACGAATAAAATGCTACGGAATTTAGACGATGGGTCAATTGAGTTCCTTACGCGGCAGATCAATTGCCTATGGAAGGAAGGCTCTTTCCCGGAAGAGTGGAAACTTGCAACTACTGTTCTGATACCCAAACCGGGGAAGGCCATAGGGCTTGAAAATCTCAGACCCATTTCCCTGACGTCGTGTTTGGGGAAAGTCGCTGAGCATGCCATTTTAAATAGGCTAACGCGTTATGTAGAGGGCAATGGGGTCTTACCGCACTCGATGATAGGATTTCGGCCCGGCCTCTAGACTCAGGATGCTATGATCAGGATTAAGCATCAGATCCTTGACCGGCGGACAAGGGATACTAAGGCACTAATTGGACTTGATGTGGAAAAAGCTTTCGATAAAATCCGACATTCTTTCATTCTACGGGTGCTATCGGACTTGAATTTGGGGCAGCGGCTTTTCCATTTTGTCAAGGCTTTCCTTACGGATAGAAGGACATGTCTCAGGTTTGGGGAGTAAAGTCGGAACTCTTTAAATTGGGTTGCTGTGGTACTCCACAGGGATCCGTACTCTCGCCTATGTTATTCAATCTGGCGATGTCGAAGTTGGCTAATAGACTGGACACTGTCCAGGATATTGGCTATTCTATCTACGCGGATGACATTACTATATGGAGTGTCGGTGGTAGTGATGGAGAGCTTGAGGCTAGGCTGCAGCAGGTGGTAACGCTTACGGAGGAGTATCTGGGTCTCATGGGGCTCAAGTGCTCCACTAAAAAGTCGGAGTTGTTGATCTTCAAATCTAAGAAGCTAGGTCGAAGGCCGAGGGGTTGGGTACCGGAAGTTGAGCCTTGCATTAGAATTCATACTAGGGAAGGGTCGGTGATACCCAAAGTTGAAGCAATCAGGGTCCTGGGTTTTGTACTTGAAGCAAACGGATCGAATATTAGAACTATTCAGCGTATTACCAAGAAGACGGAGGAGGCCATAAGACTTATAAGAAGGATCTCTAATAGGCATAGGGGTTTAGGAGAAGAAGGTGCAATGCGCTTAGTTCACGCATTTATTATGTGTCATTTCTCGTATGTGGCAGCTATGCTAAATTGGAATAGGGGGGAGAAAAATAAATTGGAAGCATTAATCAGAAAAGCCATCAAGGCTGCGCTTGGTCTGCCTATGACTACGTCAAACGATATGTTGTTAAAACTGGGTTTGCATAACACCTTAGATGAAATTGCTGAGGCTCAACGTACCGCGCAGAGGGAGCGGTTGCTAGGTACACCAGCGGGTAGGTATATTTTAGAGTCAATTGAAGAAGCCGTGGCTGTGTCGTACGATAGGGCGCCCCTACACGAGTTGAACGTGAACCTTAGGGCAAATATCATGGTTCGTCCGTTTCCGCGGAATGTGCACCCCGTGCACAATGTAGGGAGGCGGGTCGCGAGAGCTAGGGCTTTGTTGCGAGAGGCAAAGGATCAGGAGGAACAGTCTGCGTTTGTTGACGCCGCATGGATTAATGGTAAAAATGCTTATTCGGTGGTGGTGGTAGATGGCAAAGGGAGCGTTAGAAATGCTGCTTCCATTTATACCAAAGATCCGGGGGTTGCTGAACAGGTGGCTATTGCTCTAGCACTAATTGATTCAAGAAGAGTTTTGGTGTTTAGCGACTCGCGATCTGCGATCACAGCCTTCTCGAGAGGACTTGTTGCGAAACCGGCTAACAGACTGCTACAGGGTAGGGATATCACTTCGCATACAGTTACTTGGTTCCCAGCGCACATGGGGACAGTGGAGGGAGCCCCGCGTAACTTCAACGAGGTGGCGCACAGGGAGGCACGAGGATTAGTGTGCCGTGTACTCCCTGAAGGGGCTGGATCTCCCGCTCCTGAGTAGAGGGACCAACTGTTAACCTACAACGACATCACCAAGCACTATTACTTAGGGCGCAGGGCATTCCCGCTGCCACATCCTAAATTAAATAGGCCGCAGGCGGTTACATTAAGGCTTCTGCAGACACGAACGTACCCTAACCCGGTCATCATGAATAAAATTAATCCGGACGGCGGGGTTTCAGTCTATTGTAGTAAGTGTGGGGGTTCGCTCGATTTACAACACATGCTGTGGCGCTGCTTGGCGTTGGCCGGTGATGGCTCTCGAGGTGAACAGTGGTGGCAGCGCATGCTGCACAGTGAAGTGCTGGCGGACCAACTCAGGGCTGTCCAGAGGGCCCGTGTGATGGCAGAGGGGCTCGGCCTCTCTGTACCGACGTGGGAGCGGCCCGCATCAGTCCCAGACTGATCCCTCAGGACCAAAATAAAGTTTTTCATACCATACCATACCGGTCAAAAGGGGACCGAGAAGCATGTTCTGCACGGACGCGGACAAAGGGCACGGGGCAGTTAAATTCCTCGTCGTTCCGTCGTTCTCTTCGAAGCTCAGCGTGCAGTACAAAGAAGCGCAAGGTGGCAAGACGAGACCAGGTGGGGAGTAGCGACGCGGTCAATCGAGGACATGCTGAAAGCGAGGCGCGAGGACGCAAATTGGCAGGGGACTCTAACGTCTTGGGGGAGCTGATAGTGAGTCAGCCCTTTTGTTCTTCCCCCGTAGCCAGAGTAGCTTTCGGACCGCGACCACCTCGAGTACGGCTCAAAAGTATGAGTCAGTCGTAAATGCTTGGAACGGGAGGCCAAGGGAGCTTCCGTGGAAGTAAAGCATGTTGTTTTGTTTTATTTTTGAGCACTCGGATAATTTTCGCGATTTAAGTTTCTTTCAATATGTAAGGCATGAGCTCTGTTTATGTTTTGTTTGAGAAGCTCGAGATTTGAAAGACGCGTTTTAAGTAAACATGTAGTTTCGCGAGGTGTTCATTAATAAGTATATAGGCTTGCTTTTTGTGTGTGTGAGTAACCTGAAGGTCAAGGTTATCGTTGAGAGGCCTATCGTAACGCGCGTGTGTGCTATTTAACCTTCTTTTTTTAAGTGTTTTTTGAATTTTCTAAGGTTAAGCGCGTAGATTTTCAGTAAGTGCACGATTTGCACTGAGAAGAGCTCTTAGGTCCATTAGCGCGTGTCCTGTGTGGACGGAAAGAAGCAGATTTATGTCTGAGTTGCTCGTGTGTGTTGAGGGCAGCCGTATTCTGACTTCTCTAGTACGCGTGCGTAGAGCTAGTTATTAGAAGACACATTTGTTGGAAGGTTCCTCTGTGATGCGTAAGTTACGCAAATTTGGTTGTTTGTTTAAGGAACGTGTCCTGTGTGGACTAAAGGAACAAATGTGAGTCAGCGTGATGAAAACTTTGTTGGATGCAAGCACGTGTTCGGAATAGGGACCACAAAGCTAGCGCGATTGTGATTGCGTACCTGTGGAGTTGGCCGGACTGTTCAGTGGCAACAGTACGTGAGATAAGTACGTCACTACGATAGGGTAAGAACAGGCTGTTCGTGAAGTTAGGCTGCTTATGTTATGTTTGGGTATTGGTGTTTGAGAGCCTTCGGTTTAATTTTGCGTAAACCTTTACTCTTGTGCAGCACGACAGTCAGGTTTGGTCGAACTGAAAGGGGAACGTGAACGCTCGCTTTGGCGGCATGAAATGTTGGGGCAAAATTTGGGATTCCCAGTTGAGTGACTTGCATTGGAATTGTGATAGGAGGCCTGGTGAGTTAGCAGCTGATTCCGGACGTTTGAACGCTGAGCGGTATTGTGTTGCCGGGTCGGCTCTTCTGTGCCAGTTGTTGCAAGATGGTTGAAGGCATTCCAAGTACGCAGGGGTTGCAGAGAGCAAAGCCATCGTCTTGCTCGCCAGCCATTCTCTTCCTGCCCAGCGGTTGCCAGCACTGGCCAGGCGAGATTTTCCGGGCCATGGAGGAGCTGTTAAGAATGGCCGTACGGGGTGGCAACGTGCTAGCTTTCAGCCCGCTGCACGTGTTCCAAGCCCACCAGACGGGGCGCCCTTCGGAGAACTGCGAAGGGCCGGCAGCCACGTGGCGCGCGATCAACTCAGGAAATTGGTACTTGGCCGAGCCACCTGGGACAAAGCAGTTCTACGAAGCCCTCTGACGTCGGCACTGAAAGCTGGGCGGTACCGAGAACTGTCCGGCCTTTTCACCTGTGTGTATGTGCGGCACGTGTATGTGAGCCCTCATCCTCCAGGTCGGCACACCTCATCCTCCAAAAAGGCGGGTCATCTTGAATGACGTCGAACTATGACGTCGAGCAAGGGCTTATAAGCAGCATTTGCCGGCTGCTAGTGTGTGCTCGTGTCGTGCTCGTGTCGGGAGCTGAGTGCTCTGTCATACTAGAAATGTACTAGTGAGCTGTGTGCTCGTAAACTGTTTGCTGTATGTTAGTTTTGCGGGCTCCATATGGGAGTCGCGCTAGTCTGCCAATGTATCCTGCTTAAACTGTTAATATGTAAATAAATCCTGTTCACCGAGTTCCTGTCTACGACCTTCATCTCCTTCAAATGGTGGCAGCGGCGAGATAGTCCGACGACTCCTACATCTGGTCGACAGCGGTAGGACCGTCCGACGAATCTAATAGCGCCATCAAACTGAACGTGAAAACTCACGGCTGTTCCACTTAATTTTTTAATAAAACGTTCTTTTTTTATGCATTGACACCCTAAAGTAAGCCGAATGCCCATGTATTTCGTCTCTCACGTTGGGAAATAATATTGCGGAACTGGTGCCATACTGCAAATACAATTGAAGTGTATGCGTCTTGCAAACTCACCGACTACTATACGTAAATGGCAATATGTGCCATGAACTAATTACGAAGTTAACTAGAAAATTTTCAACAGTTAGTTCAATACGTGTTTTGATTTCTCATGCTAGTATGTCCACCTCTTCGAACAGTACAACTCAAGGACAAGTATTATGCTATCTGCCACAGGCAATGTTTAAAAATTTCGTAAACCTTAAAATTGAACAGCTTCTGTTCAATTTTAAGTAACAGCTTCTGTTAAGCTTCTTTATTAGTAAAAAAATGCCATACGTTACATGAAACGTTACAATGATATTTGGATAATGAAAAGTGTTTCATCGACGGTTAGTAGTATTCTGAGTGGATTCAACGGATGGCAATACACAATTGCTACGCAATACACAATTTTCTAGCCACTGAAGTAAAAAAGAACAGGTTAATGAATGTTTCATATCTACTACATCGTTTGTGTAGCAGTAGTGCTTCAAGGCATTCTCTCCCCCCCCCCCCCCAAAAAAAAAAGAGCAAGATGTGTTAGTGCTCGCGTCAATTCAAGATCTGGTCTTAAAGGGACACTAAAGCGAAACAATAAATCAGTTTAGACTAATGAAGCATTGTATGGGAACCCTGCAGGCAGCCATTCAAAAAAGAATAGTTTGATTATTATATGAGAAAATGAAGGTCCAAGTATCAGTATTAGAATTTCGCGCCGGAACCCCAGCGCCGGTACGTCAGCGTGACGTCAGGGATTCCAAAGTATGATTTCGCATTTGGGCCGCGTTGGCTGAAAGGTTCCCGAAACTTGCCGTGTTTAATATTTGGTTCCTATAGAACACAATGTAGTCAATCTGTACCGCTATATATAATTAGTAGGCCTTAGAAGATGCCATCAAAATCCATGACATCACAGCCCCCCGGTGCGGGAACTAAAGTAGACGTCGCCACCCATATTTGGTTGTTGTGCTTTTTCTGGCTTACCAAACGTCTTATCGTTGTAAGAGGGGTGTTTTTGGTGTTGTAGAACGGTAATTTACTGACGCAGAAGAAATCATTTTTCACTTTAGTGTCCCTTTAACATCTGTATTTGAGGGCCCGTATACCCATAAAGTTGTAATGCTATATAGAATTGTTCGCAAGAGAACGTTGCCGTCAATCATGGTGCTGAATATATGATTAGCGAATGCGGTCGACCAATGACAGCGAGCACTTACGAATGACAAAAAGCTTTGTAAGTTCGAACCCAGTATATATAGAATACCAGCCAGTTTGTAGACATTCAGTCACTATTCTGTATAGTTCTATAGATGACCAAAAAAACAAAAAGAAGGTCCTTGGGAGTCATTGCGCCGATTATGCGGAAAGTTCGAAGAAGTCGGTTGAGACACTGCGACGACCACAACGTTCGTAAGCATTCAGTCGCACAAACAACAATTAAGGGGCGGAGCTGACAAAGCGTTTTCTTCGTAAACGTTGTTCTTGCATTGGACGGCTGGCTTTACTAATAACACGTCCGTCAATCATCCCTATCGCTCGGCAACTGCTCTTGCATAAAGTTCTAGCGTAACAGCGTTTTATGAGTGCGGGCCAATATTCCGCGTTTTTTCTAACCCCTTAATATATACATATATATATATATATATATATATGAGCTCGTGGTTGCTGTCCTTGGCAGAACGCTTGTGATTGCTACCCATTCGCCTGCGTCCGTTGCTAATAAATCTCTTAGCAAGTGGTGGAGGTGATAGGTTCCGAATACCCTGGAACTTCGGAGTCGCACTCTACCCCCCATCATGCCCGACGACGCATGCACTCCTCCAACCCCTCCAACGGCGCCGCCCACCCTGGTTTGTGCCGGTGCCTTGCGTCAGCGAGATTCCCCCTATTTTCTCCGGCACAGATGACAAAGACGTTGAAGATTGGATCTCCTCTTATGAGAGAGGGAGTGCCCATAACCAATGGGACGATGTTACCAAGTTGCGAAACGTCGCATTCTATCTTACGGACCCGTTGCAAAACTGTGGTTCTAAATCACTTCGGGGTTGGTCTTCAAGACCAGCTTTACCCAAGGTTTCGCTCGGCCAGCAGTACGAAAGCTTCGTGCACAACAACGTTTGCGCACACGATCCCAAGAGGTCGAAGTGAACTTCACGAGCTACATTGAGGACATTGTTGACCTTTGCAAACGGGTGAACGCGTCGATGTCATAGGAGAAGATCAAACATAAATTGAAGGGTATTGAGGACGGCGCGTTCCAAATGTTAGTATCGAGGAGTCCTCACGCTGTCGTTGAAGTGATAGAATTGTGTCAGAGTTACGACGAGTTGCGCATGCAACGGCTTCACACCCGGCGTCCCACTACGCCCGCCGACTCTCTAGCTGTCAAGCCTTGGAGTCGACGACAACCATGCTGCTCTGTTCATAAAAATTCAGGAGTTCGTTCGCGCAGAGGTCGCCCGCCAGCCATCTTTGATGTATTCTGTCCCGGAACCACTACCCGCTTTGCCTCCTACGATCCGTGGCTTCATTCAAGAGCAAGTCTCTCAAGCCGTTCCTCCAGCCGCTGAGCAGACACCAGTCACTGCACCTTTCATTTACGCTGAAGCGGTTTGCCGACCTCGTCCACAAACGCTCTTGCCGCCCTCTATGCATCGACCGCCGGCATTTCTGCCGCCTTCTATGCCGCTTCCAGAACGACAGCATTTTCCGACTCCTCAACCACGACTCGGACCTTACCCCCACCAGTGGTGCGCCTTCGATGACCTTCGAATATGTCTTGTGGTGGTGCTGGTCACGTGGCGCGCCATTGTCTTCGTTGCATACTTTCTCCGCAGAACATCTGGCGAGCGCCACCTCTCCCCGCTCCGTTTGCCTCTTCGCCTTCCAGCCTTCCTAGCTATTCCTTTTCCCCTGACCGCCCAACCGCTTCTACCCGCCGCTCACCATCTCCACGTCGTCGTTCGCTTTCTCCGATGCGGCGCCGTCCCGTGTCCACCGAGCAGGAAACTGACGGCTGCAGTTCCCGAGGCACGAAATTAGTCCACAACGCAATGTCCAAGTCCTCGTCCCTCTCCAGCCAACGCAATTGAAGTGTCTGTCGAAGGAATCGCCGTCCTTGCACTTGCGGATACAGGAGCCGCCGTATCCGTAACTTCCGCCGAACTCTGCCGCACACTACGAAAGGTTTTGACGCCTCTCTCCGACTTCTCCCTTCGAACCGCGAACGCTCAAAATGTTACGCCTCTCGCTGCCTGTACTGCTCGCGTCTTCATTCAAGGACTACTGTATACCGTCGATTTCGTCGTGCTGCCCTCGTGTTCCCATGACATTATATTAGGCTAGGACTTCCTTGCAAATAATAATGCCATTATTGACTGTTGTCACGCCCAACTCCAACTTATATATATATATATATATATATATATATATATATATATATATATATATATATATTGTAATGAAGTAGACGCTACTCTGTGTATGTGCCGTCTGAAGAGGAAGACGAAGGGCCGTGCCGTGATCGCGAGCGACCCCGTGCTTCGGACAGCCCTTGCAGTGCCTTGATTTACCTAGCGTTCCACAACGTTGTGAACGACAATAAACCTAGTCGCATTTGGTGGAGGTTGCTGAGATCCTTCGCCTCGTCCTGGAGCTCCGCACTCGAACCCTGCCAACAAGATCGCCTTGCACTATGCCTGATCCCGCCACCTCGTTGTCTGCGCCCCCGGCTGCCACTGTCATCTGCGCCGGCGTCCCTCGTCAACGCGACCCACCCAAGTTCAGTGGGACCGCCGAACACGACGTGGAAGACTGGCTGTCATCGTACGAACGTGTAAGGGTCCATAACAAATGGGATGACCAGTCTAAGCTGACCCACGTGCCGTTCTACCTAGCCGACGTAGCCAAACTTTGGTTCTTCAACCAGGAGTCAGACTTTACAAGCTGGTCCGCGTTTAAGACTCTGCTTGTTGAAGTGTTTGATCGCCCAGCTGTGCGTAAGCTACACTCTGAACAGCGTCTACGCCAGCGCGCACAGCAGCCTGGAGAGACATTACCCAGCCCTTCCACCAAATGCGACGAGGTTTATTGTCGTTCACAACGTTGTGGAACGCTAGGTAAATCAAGGCACTGCAAGGGTTGTCCGTAGCACGGGGCTCGCTCGCGATCACGGCACGGCCCTTCGTCTTCCTCTTCAGACGGCACATACACAGAGGAGCGTCTGCTTCATTACTATATATATATATATATATATATATATATATATATATATATATATATATATATATATATATATATATATATATATATATATATATATATATATATATATATATTCTAGGGTTTGACATGCCAACACACATCTCATTATGAGGAACGCCGTAGTGGGGGACTCGGGATGAATTTCGACCTTCAGCAGATCTTTAGCGTACACCCAATGCATGGTATACGGTGTTTTTGCCTACACCGCTGCGGCGGGGATTTGAGCCCCCAACCTCGTGTGAGCAGCGCAACGCGAAAACCACTACGCAAGTACAGCGAGTAATTTCTTTTTCTTTTTCTTTTTCAATAGGAGCGCTAAAACGGCATATTTATTTCCTGGTGCATTTTTTAAAAGAAAGAATAGAAGAAAAAAACAAAGCAGCTTTAATGAAACCTGCGCTTTTCATGAAATTTTCTGAATTTCTCATTGCAGTTAAGGGGCTAAGCGCAACGCTATAGCGTAGGGAACATATTTGCAAGGAATAGGTTAGACCTTCTGTTTATGAGGTCATTGTTGTGCACGTCAAATAGCAAGCATGGCGAGCTCACAAATGCAAATTAGGGTGTAAGGACAGGTTATAGTGCATTTGGCGGCGATCAGCGTTATTCTGTCTCGCATAGCAAAGCACTAACTCACTTTTTCTCTCTTCCCTTTTAACGCGCCCTTATTTCGTATCGGTTGTAAAACTTTCGGACATTGCGCTGGCGATAAGCCGTGGCCACGGTACCAGTTTACAGAAAGGAAAAAAAGTGACAAGAAGAAGTGACGGTATACGGCGTTAAGAAGATATGTATACGGCGGAAATAAAAATCACGAATGAGGTCGTCGAACTCGTAATTTGAATTTTAATCCCAGGCTGTTCCTGCAGGCGGACTCAAAAATATGTACGTATATGAATGCGCAGACACAGCTTCGATTCTGGAAAGAAAGAAAGAAAGAAAGAAAGAAAGAAAGAAAGAAAGAAGGAAAGAAGGGTGAAAAGAAAAACGAACCCCAACCCTACACGAGAAGCCGCCGGCAAGGCGAGGAGCGTTTCCCCATCTCTCTCCCATTGATGCATACATGCGCGCACATATACATCTCGGCACGTTCCATCCGCACTTCCGCGGAGAGTTATTTTTTTTTATTGTTATCATAATTATTTATATATTTTATTGCGCGGCCACGTTGGATCGGCGGCGGCCCACATCGCCCATACAGACGCGTCGACGGAGCAACGGCGCCAGTGGCGTCTCAAGGCGGTCGTACCAGCCTGTGAAGCCTCGGGCCGGGTCGAGAGGGCGCGATGGGCACGCTCGTGCACGAGCGAAAAAAAAAAGAAGAGAGAAGAGCGCGTGAAGCTCGTGTCGTCGTTGAGCAATTCGGGCTAGCCTACACCACCTCCCCGCCCACCCCTTCAAGGCATCGCCTCCTTCTCTACCCTATCCACCATCGTCCCCGCGCTTCGCTTGCCTCTTTTCCCATTCATTCCCCGCGCCGCCCGCTATACATTACGGTTACGGCTCGCGAGGAACGGTCTCGATAAAGTCGGGAATACATTTGCATGTATGCATGAATGGCCCTCTTACCTCGACGGGCCGGCCGGCCGGTGACGCCGGGAGCCGCGGCTTTCGTAGGGCACGGAGCGTTTCAGGCAACGGCAATATGCTCATTCGAGGGGGGGAGGGGGGTTGAGCAGCTATAGCGTCTCCGCCATGTATATACGCCTGCCGTCAAGATCGACGACAACCGAGTAGAGAGAGAGAGAGAGTCCCGCTAGAGAGGAGGAGGAGGAGGAGGAGGAGGAGGAGGAGGAGGGGATGCGAAGAAGACACCGTGGGGGCCAGCATCCACCCCTTTCCTCGCAGTTTTGCGCCGGAGAACTCCAGCCGCATCCCACCGGTCTCGCGCTTCGTTGTTTTCTCGGCCCCTTCCTGCGCTGAAGTTGTGGCATGCAGGGAAAGCGGTGGCAAGGAAAAAAGAAAAAAAGCTCGCCGCCGGTCGACGCCACCAGGAAGGACACGGCGCCAAGGGGGCAATGTCATTATGCATACGAAACGGAACGCAAACACAAACGAACCTACGTGGATCGTGGCGTGCGCGCGGTCCCATATACGCCCATTGGCATTCCCGACGCACGCACGCTTACCCCTCCCACTTCTTGCACAAAGTATGCTAGCGTTTTGGAATGGGGGGGTGCCTGGACGCATCCCCTTCCTGTATAAGGTGAAGCGCCCGTCGTTGCGCGTACGACGCATTTGGGGTAATCAAACGAGGGCAACGAAGCCGGAAGCATTTCCGCGCCACAGGGGGCTTACCGCCGCCGCTTTCCCGGAGGTGTTTACGTCAAGCGCTTTATCCCTATCGTCCCCTTGCCTGTTTATCCCATCCTTCAGTTTGCCTTCCCCAGCTTAGGGTAAGCATAAGTAACCAGACGATTTGTGCTGAACAACTATGCCTCGTGAGGATCGATGCTTACAAGTTTCGGTATGACAGTAAAACTTCATTGTGGTCGTTAGGTAATTGTTCATTCATTTGTTTATTTATTTACTCCGTTGTTTTTCATGTAATTATCGATGCAAAGATACTTCTTCAGCCATTATATATGCTGTGGCAGCATTTGGGACATTGTACGAGATCGCACACGTAACCTGAGTTCACATGATTCAGCAAGCAACAAAGAAAGAAAGAAAGAAAGAAAGAAAGAAAGAAAGAAAGAAAGAAAGAAAGAAAGAAATACATATAGTATAGCCGAACAGCCTATCGCACGAACAAATTTCGTTTCCTTGTAGGTCGCTCGCAGACAGAACTCACGTTATCGAGCAATCGCACTATGTTACGCGGTGTAGTTCCTGTCGTGCAAGTACGCCGGGAGCTTCTCAGTGCGAATCGGCATGGAAGAAAGTCCATTTCCCACGAAAACAAAGTTACTCGCTAGTTATCTTTGTTAAACGGGTCTCGAATCGCCTGTCAACCTCAAAGAGCACAAATATTTCACCTCTACAATTTCCGCAGATGTATAAGTCTAGCTTACTTCACTGGAACAAGGAATACCAAGACATACGTGATATCATATAGGCTTCCGATACAGCTTTACGTAAAACCACTTCATTTAGCTACCGAGCGGGGAAAAAAATGATTGCCGTCCAATAGTTTAGCAAAGCGCGACTAAAAAAGAACAAATCGCAGACGAGGGTATATGTACCGCAGTCTGACAAATTCATTAACGGCCGCGGCTAAGGCCGTTATTGCATTCCAAATGAACACTTAGCACAAAGCCTCATCAGACGTGATTTACCGCCCCACGGCGAAACCGCGAAAGACATATAGTAATATAACAGAGGTAGGGTGGCAATAGAATTAAGCCCAATTTAGGTGCGCCCTGCGCCATCCAATATAGAAAAGCCGTACAGAAATTCGGGTTCCTTGCGAGAATACCTGGCAGCTTCCACTGTCAAACAAGGCTGCTAACGATAACGTATTAGGCGTCACTTTCCATTAAAATTTGCATCCCTCTTCAGAAAGTCGCCGGGGGCGTAATTCACGGCCATACACATTTACGGGGGCTAAATTACTGAAAAGCGCGGGAATCTGAAGAGCCTAATATACTCGGGACCGGAAAAGGTACGTAGCGAAGAAACTACCGCGAAAGATGCATGCGCGCATGCAATTTGCGCGGGGAAGTGCACGTGGGCGCAGTGCCGACCTGAGCGGTCGGGATTACTTTGGCGCGCGCACTTCAAGACCATCGGAAAACTCGAAGTGGAAAGCTCGGGAGGAGCATCGCTAACGGCGGTTTCATATTCCCCCAACCCGAACAAATATGCGCACTCGAGGGGTATTTCCACGGAGCCTCGCGGCATAAACCGCTTGCATGGCTCGCTCAGTCTAATGGCCGGGAACCCGCTGCGTCTCCGAGGAAGTTAGAGATTTGAGATGGTGTAATTTCGCTAATGACTTGGATCGGTGCTTTACTGCGATGTAGCGCGCGTTATGCGACAGTTATATGTACGGCGGCTCTTTATCACGGCGAATTTATTTCATTTTGCCTGTTACGTCCGGGCCCTAAAGCTCGATATCACGTTGAAAAGCTTGTAAGGGGGTCCAGGTGGTACGCGGCAGTTTCCCTTCTGGCTCACCTTGATGAACTGGCACCACGCGCCAGCAAAAAGTGCATTTTAGGGAAAAAAAGAAACAAGGTTTGGCTTGTTGTTTATTGAGCACTGTGTGCAAATAAAGAGAACAAACGTTCTTATGCGACAAATGTTCGTAAGAGCATGCAGACGCCAACCAATCGGGACGTAGGACGGGACGGGACGTAGGACATTAGCGAAGGTGACTGTCCAATGGAAAAGAACGCTTACTAGGAGAGCTATGTAGAAAGAGTAACACATATATTACGACTTGACGATGCTTATACACAGTGTGCTTCTTATACAGAATGGGAAACGCTAATAGCCTATATAGCTTGCTGCAGTGAAGAATCGAAGAATCTAATGATGATGTAGAACACCTTCGGTTCCACTGTTGCGAATGCTTAGATTGCAGCCAAAATCTGTCGAGAAAACTGCAGGGCCCATATTTACAAGACGCTCTTACGTTAAACGTGTTCGTAACAGAAAATTTATACCGATCCTGAAACAGGACATTATTATTGAAGGTGGCCAGCCAATAGAAAAAGATCATTTACAAATGAAAATATTTATATATTCGGCCCCAGATTCTTGGTGTAAGACCACTGTCGTTGGAGGAAGTCTTGGATTCGTGGCCAACAAAGAAGATCCCACATACGGACAGTGCGTCTTAAGCATGCGAAAATTGTGCAAAATTATTTGAGATTTCGAGATATATTAGAAGGCGCTGGAATATTTCTCACTCTTGCTTGCAGTTACACAGACATGTACATCGACCTTTGCAACAATTGTGGCAACATATATCGGTCATGATCCAAGAGATGTGTTTTTGTATGGAGGAGGAGGAGGAAAAAACTTTATTCTGGTCCTGTACAAGGTGTTGCCACCTGCCTGGCTAGTCCCATGTCGGGACCGGGAGGTCAAGCCTCCTAGCCCTATCACGGGCGTACTGGACAGCCAGGACTTGAGGGATATGATCTGAAGATCTGATCATTCCTAAAAACCGATTCCGGGAAATGCCAGGGCCGAGCGACCCACACTCCCAGAGCAGATGTTCAAGCGTGCATATCTCCTTTTCGCATGCTTTGCATAAAATATTCATGTCTGTAATGTCATACCATTCCTTTATTTGTGCAGGTGAATAATAAGACTGTGTTTGTAATTGCCTAAGTGTAACTGCTTGTGCTCTGTTTAGCCTATAGTGAGGGGGTGGAAACTTTCTGCTTTCCATGTAGTAATGTTTTGTAATTTCATTGTATGTAATGAGTGTATCTCTCTGTAGGTTCTCCAATCCAGCAGAATCAAAACCATATGTAAAAGCGGCCCGGTCTGTAAGGTCGCGGGCGACGCTGTTGGCCGATTCATTTGGATTGACAGGAATGTTCTCAAGTGAACCAAGGTGTGCCGGGAACCAGTAAATGTAACGCGTAACATTTGTTAGCATATTTATTGTACATTTTTATATTATGCTGTATGCGATAGTGTGGGGCAGGCGCGTACCCAAGATGTTTTTTTCGGGGGGGGGGGGCATTCAAAGGTAGCTTTTCTATGCAAATGAGGGGTGGGGGGTAACTTTACTAGGGCAAATGTGAATAATGCCCACCATTCGCCATAAAGACACATACCCGCAAAACAGAAATGAAATAAGGTGTATCTCACAGGTATGTGCCTGTGAGATAGACATCTCCTTTACTTGACAAACAAGGAACCACATCAAATGGACTCGCGCAGGAAAGAAGCACAGGAAGAACACTGCCCAGAACAAGTAAACAGGCGAAAGTGTAAAGATTTCTAGTAGTGTTTCTTGAATTAGCGCTGGAAGAATTATAGCGAAATTTATATTTGCGGAACAATCACAGTTCTTTTGGAACCCTAGTCTACTGCTCTACCAAGTGCCAAAACCGACTCGTATTGTTATTATGGAAGTTGCGTAACGATGCGCGGCCGCCAGTCCCGTACAAACGCGTAGAGCGCAGGACGCCGCGGTTCTAGACGTTGTTGCGACGCCGGTTACCCGAACCTCGACCGGCGTTACTACTGGGTAGCGTGGCGTTGTCGGCACGCTGCAGGCGTCTGGTAGAGCATGGCGACCAGGCAGGGGCCAGACGATTTCTAGGGCGAAACTTACGCTGTTTATTCCAGCGTTGGTGAAGGATATAAAAGAAGAGAAGAATAATAAAAATACATCGCGGGGCCGCTTAAATAGGTCCGCTAAAATCGTAGGAGGGATCTTGCTCACGTAAACGTCACGTGGTGAGGTCACGCGCAGCCTCGTGGGCAGACTCTATACCGCGCTTCCTCTATAAGGAGCACAGACTCCCCTCCTCTCTACTGTCTCAGGGACGCTCCCGCTACTCACAACGAGATTATTATATATTTCTACATGTCCAGAAGGGTCTTTCCACCCCCTCACCCCGAGTTGAATAGGGCGCAAGCCGTTTCGCTTAGGCTCCTACAGACCAGCACATATCCGTGTCTGTCCGCTCTCCACGAGGCTTACCCCGACGTGTATCGCGACGACACCTGCCCGTCCTGCGGCCAGACCTCCCCTCTACCTCACATGCTCTGGGAGTGCGGGTCGACATACCCCAAGTTCATCAAGGAGGAGTGGGACTCGCTTCTGCGTAGCCCCGCTCTAGAAAAGCAAATCGTGGCCGTCCGGCGTGCCCGCGACCGGGCCGGTGGGCTAGACCTGCCGGTCCCGACGTGGGACTAGCCGGGTGCGCGACGAGTTCGCGTCCTCGCCGGACCTACAATAAAGTTTATTCACTCACTCACTCACTCACTCACTCACTCACTCACTCACTCACTCACTCACTCACTCACTCACTCACTCACTCACTCACTCACTCACTCACTCACTCACTCACTCACTCACTCACTCACTCACTCACTCACTCACTCACTCACTCACTCACGTCCCGTGACATGTGCTGAGTCTGGTCGGTGATGGGCGGCTGCTCCCTCTCTCCTAGGCGATGTTTCACGTGCTTGCCTCCGCTGGCGACAACCCGTGGGTCCTGTTTGGTTCGCGAAAAGGAGTCTCCCCTTGAGTCGCACAGTTCGCGGAATGCGGCCCTCCCTCCTGTCACGCACACACACACAAAGGGGCCCTTAATCGCTGCGGTACGTTACAACTTCTCATGGCAGGAGGGAAATGTTCCTGACGAATGCAAAGTAAGCCGCCTGGTGCCTCTCTTCAAGCAGGGCAAATCCTCACTAGACCTCACCTCTTACTGCCCAATAGCACTGGCCAGCTGTGCAGGAAAGATAATGGAACAAATGATCCTTGGCCGACTGGAATAGTACCTTGAACACGACAAGATTTATCCGAGTTCCATGGCTGGTTTCCGACGTGACCGTTCTTCCATCGTTAATGTAGTTCATCTCGTTTCATATGTCCAGCACGAAAGGTCCCGTAAGCGTTTATCTGCAGCTTTATTCTTAGATGTGCTAGGCGCATATGATAACGTATTACATGAGGCCATTCTCGACGCTCTTGCGACGGTAGGCCTAGGTGGTCGAGTCTTTATGTTGATCGCAAGTTACCTACACTGTAAACGGAAATAACTCCGAGGTGGGAGTATAATGCTTGTCCTCTAGCGACGCCCCGGTTCGGAGTTTATTATACTCCGTATGATCGGAGTAGAATTTTTACTCCGTGCGAGCGAAATTCTTGCGTGGAATTATGGGAGTTTTTTTCTGTCTTTTCTTTATTTATTGCTTTGCAATGGATGGAGTTTTTTCGACGTGCAACGGGAGTATAAAAAGAGGCATCGCGTGAGTTTGCGCGAACATTTTTACATACAGTGGCTGCTGATCAAATTTGGAAATATGCACACGAGACCGCGTCAAATTCGACGAAACAAGTCAATGAAAGCACATATATCATGACATACATAAACACTTCAGAAACGCCCAATGCAGAAATTTGAAAGACATCCCACGTACACGCGATACTCAAGAAGCAAGGGTGCCAGTATATATAGCCACGATACTGTTTGCCCCGAAACCGCCTAGGGAGCAGCTGTTCTGTTTTCAGAATTACGACTCACATGCTCGTTCATACGAGATCTGCCTCTCTGAAATCAACAGAATACCTTAATCAACACAAAACTGTTAATTCAGAATAGTGAGAGAAAAAAGTTAATGACATAATTTTTCAAAATTATCATGCCATTCGGTGAGTGCTGAAGCCACTTCTCACACTGCCGGCGTTCGCGACCAAAAAGTAGTGCGTTAGTTACAGTAAGCAAACAAAATGTAAGTGTGTGTGCTTCATAGCAAAATTAAATTTTTGCGATATAGTGGTAGCGGAGCTAGAAATTATTACCTGTTAGCATGACCCGCAGCAGCCGACGTAACACCGAAATATGCGCAGTCATACATTTTTTACACCGCATTACTTGCTCTTCGTCCAAGCAATCTCTCTCGGTTGTGAAAAGGAGCTACATCGCTGATCTGTCGAGTGAATCCTTAAACTCGGAGCCAGCAGGCATGCGTCTAAATCAGTGTCTTGGATAGAGCGTAATGTTAATGCAATATCGGAAGCAACGACGTGACCAAAACCTATATGCGCGATAACAATTCGATTCACATCGCTCAATAAGAAGCTTTATTTACAGTACGCATACTTATGTCCTACCGTTTTTCTTCGGGCGAGAATATCCGTTCACAGATAAATAAAAACAGTTGCTTGCACTCCGGTCTTTCTCACTGGCAACGCAGCACCGCAACGAACATGGGGTACGCCATTCATGTGCGACTAGCACGGACGTCGTCGCTCAAACAGTGGCTGCTGTTGCCATTGCTACGCGGTCCTTTCAAACATTACACCGGACGTTGTCAGCATGCACCCAAAAGGACATAAAACTCGTATTTCACGTACTGAAGAACACAAGCCAGGGTCACGCAGCACGAAAACAGTCAGAACCTGAGCCGACATCACGAGCCAGTGAGTAGCTTCGAGGTATACCAAAGCCTTTTTCCGCACTTGAAAACGTTGCTCTTGCATTCATCGTTGTCGGCAAAGTGATCAGAGCTAACGTACTTGAAGCTGAGATACAGTGAGCTTCAGGCATGCCTATAACACTTTTTGGAAGGAAATACGTGAAACAAATTGACGAAACGCTGTCACGGAACGACGCTTCAGAGATGTAAACAAACCCTCAGCCATGAGCACTGCCGACTCCGCCGAACGCGCCCCAATTTCTTTCTCTATGCGCGCCCGGTCGCTGCCGAGGCGCACAGCCTCATGGGAAGCGCTACGTGACCAACCTGTTTCGGCGGAGGGGAGTTTTTTAAAACTCCCTGTCGGAGTTTCACGGGAGAACAAGATGTTTAAGCGGAGTAAAATCGCGTCTAGTCGCCCTAATACTCCTGCAGCTTGCCAGCGGAGTGAAACGGGGGAATGGCGCTGTTTTGCTCCCATACATCGGAGTAAATATTTGAGGAGGGGGGATTTTAGGGCACATCACCTGTTAAAAACTCCCAGGTGGGTTTATTTTCGTTTACAGTGATATCTGCAAGATCATTCTTTGTGTTACCTGACGATGGCCCAAGTACGCGACGCTATACCAGCAGGGGCGTTCCTCAAGGTGGTGCTCTCAGCCCGACGCTATTCAACCTCGCTCTTGTTGGACTTGCTGAATACTTGCCAACTACCATCAAGATTTCAATATACGCAGAGGACATCTGTGTCCGGACTTCGGCAGTTAAGGCTAAACCCCATGAGCGCGATTTTGTGCGCGACAGCGACGAGTGACGGCTTCGAACGACGGTTTCGAGCAACGGATGGGGCCGTCGCGTAAACAGATTGCTCGGTCTTGTCGCGCGATCGCTCGGTTCTGCAAATCTAGAATTCGTCGCTCGCCGCACCGAAGTGACATGAGCGACTAGCCAATAGCGCGAAGCCGGAACTGGATGTACATAACGCAAGTACTTCCGATTGTAGCACGGAACGAGCAAACGATTGAATTTTTATACGTGCAATGATAAGAATCTACTGCAAGACTTTCAGAAATATTTTATGCTGCTTTTACAGTAAACACATCAACTTAAGTTATTAAAGCACGCGTCACGCTAGTTTCGGCGCCTATATTGCTGCCCTCATACCGGCAACACTGGGGAGACGTCGCTCGAAGTCGTCGACAAGCGAACGCGACAGCCATCTCTATCGCGTCGCTTGTCGCTGTCACGCGCAAGATCGCTTGCATGGGCTTTATACTTTACACGTCCTCAGGTACGTGCGCGACTTCAAAGAGCGGCAAGTTTGACAGCGACCTGTTTGTGTAAACAAGGTATCAGCACATCACCAGAAAAAATGTGCACTACTGACATTTACTCGCAAACCAATGACGCCTTATGTCATCTCAATCAATGGGCGGATCATTTCCTATGTCAGAATCCACAGATTTCTTGGCTTAATTATTGACCGAGACCTCTGTTGGAACCCGCACGTGGCCTACCTGAAACCGCGCCTGACAGCAACTTCCCAGTTGTTGAAATACTTGACAGGAAAGACGTGGGGGGTGTCAGTAGACGCAATGCTGAAACTCAATGCTAAGAATCCCTGGCTCCGGACAGGCCGCCATTGGAATATGAACTTGGCAACGTTTAACGCTAGAACGTTATCTAGTGAGGCGAGTCTAGCAGTGCTATTGGAGGAATCAGAGGGCAGTAAATGGGATATAATAGGGCTCAGTGAAGTTAGGAGGCCAAAAGAAGCATATACAGTGCTAAAAAGTGGGCACGTCCTGTGCTACTGGGGCTTAGCGGAGAGACGAGAACTAGGAGTCGGATTCCTGATTAATAAGAACATAGCTGGTAACATACAGGAATTCTATAGCATTAACGAGAGAGTAGCAGGTCTTGTTGTGAAACTTAATAAGAGGTACAAAATGAAAGTTGTACAGGTCTACGCCCCTACATCCAGTCGTGATGACCAGGAAGTCGAAAGCTTCTATGAAGACGTGGAATCGGCGTTGGGTAAAGTCAAAACAAAATACACTGTACTGATGGGCGACTTCAATGCCAAGGTAGGCAAGAAGCAGGCTGGAGACAAGGCAGTGGGGGAATATGGCATAGGCACTAGGAATAGCAGGGGAGAGTTATTAGTAGAATTTGCGGAACAGAATAATATGAGGATAATGAATACCTTCTTCCGCAAACGAGATAGCCGAAAGTGGACGTGGAGGAGCCCGAACGGCGAGACTAGAAATGAAATAGACTTCATACTCCGCGCTAACCCTGGCATCATACAAGATGTGGACGTGCTCAGCAAGGTGCGCTGCAGTGACCATAGGATGGTAAGAACTCGAATTAGCCTAGACCTGAGGAGGGAATGGAAGAAACTGGTACATAAGAAGTCGATGAATTAGTTAGCGGTAAGAGGGGAAATAGAGGAATTCCAGATCAAGCTACAGAACAGGTATTCGGCTTTAACTCAGGAAGAGGACCTTAGTATGGAAGCAATGAACGGCAATCTTGTGGGCATCATTAAGGAGTGTGCAATAGAAGTCGGTGGTAACTCCGTTAGACAGGATACCAGTAAGCTATCGCAGGAGACGAAAGATCTGATCAAGAAACGCCAATGTATGAAAGCCTCTAACCCTACAGCTAGAATAGAACTGGCAGAACTTTCGAAGTTAATCAACAAGCGTAAGACAGCTGACATAAGGAAGTATAATATGGATAGAATTGAACATGCTCTCAGGAACGGAGGAAGCCTAAAAGCAGTGAAGGAGAAACTAGGAATTGGCAAGAATCAGATGTATGCGTTAAGAGACAAAGCCGGCAATATCATTACTAATATGGATGAGATAGTTCAAGTGGCTGAGGAGTTCTATAGAGATCTATACAGTACCAGTGGCACCCACGACGATAATGGAAGAGAGAATAGTCTAGAGGAATTCGAAATCCCACAGGTAACACCGGAAGAAGTAAAGAAAGCCTTGGGAGCTATGCAAAGGGGGAAGGCAGCTGGGGAGGATCAGGTAACAGCAGATTTGTTGAAGGATGGTGGGCAGATTGTTCTAGAGAAACTGGCCACCCTGTATACTAATGCCTCATGACTTCGAGCGTACCGGAATCTTGGAAAAACGCTAACATAATCCTAATCCATAAGAAAGGGGACGCCAAAGACTTGAAAAATTATAGACCGATCAGTTTACTGTCCGTTGCCTACAAAGTATTTACTAAGGTAATTGCAAACAGAATCAGGAACACCTTAGACTTCCGTCAACCAAAGGACCAGGCAGGATTCCGTAAAGGCTACTCAACAATAGACCATATTCACACTATCAATCAGGTGATAGAAAAAAATATGCGGAAACTCTACAGAGCTCTCTTTCTCGGTTTTTTAAGATATAGTCTATCTGTACTTAACGACACCTGCAAGACAAATATTCGTGTTCTGCAGGCAGCACAAGCTCAAGCACTCGGAGTTTGCCTTGGTTTGCCCAGATGCACGTCAACCGAGGCAACTATTGCGATTACTCGGGACCATCCAATGCAAACTCACATTACGGTGGAAGCCCTGAGAACGCACATCAGACATATTGCACGTGCGCCCTATCACCGCCTTGCAACACTACCTTCAGACAGGCACCAAGCAGCATTCTCTAAAACTATCGTCAAGTACAAAGACAAACTTCCCTCGGGCTTCACCGCTGCATCTAAACCATCGATACCCCCTTGGTGTCTTGTCAGCCCCATAGTCCATCTCAGCATACCAGGAATTGAGAAAAAGTCTGAGCTGTCGTCGCCTGTGCTGAAACAACTCTATGTGCTTTTTCTGCACGAGAGGATATATGCGGACAGTGTACGTATTTATACTGATGGTTCCACAAACATCCAGTGTTCGTCCGGTGCTGTGGTCGTCCCAGCAAGAGCTATTATCATCAGCTTAAGGACTAACCACCCTACGACGTCGACATCTGCAGAACTAGCTGCTCTTCGCGCTGCACTTTGTTTCGTCAATCGGGAACCACCTCGACAATGGTCAATCTCCAGTGACTCAAAGGCAGCCCCACGATCTGTGCTATCAGCTCTGGGTCGCTGGCCATACGAACAGCTCGTGTTCGATATTAGATGCCTACTCCATAGATCACACGAGAAAGGACACCACGTGACATTTAAGTGGTTGCCAAGTCACTGCGGCGTCATAGGAAACGAAGACGCCGATAATGCCGCTCGGGCAGCTCTTGAAGACACATAGTAAGAGGCCATACCACTTTCACGGTCCGACGCAGCCAGCAGACTTCGACTGCTTGCACAGGAGATCACGCTCTCTCTATGGTGCACACTAAGCAGCCAGACCAACCGGAGCAATCGTCAATACCACCTGCCCTCTTTGATGCATCTCTGTATGCCAACTGGACTACGCCGAAGAGAGGCCACTCTGCTTTATCGCTTATGGCTAGGGGTGGCATTCACGAAATCTTACTCATTTCGCATTGGAATGGCCGACAACGCTCTCTGCAATGCCTGTCTTTGCTATGAGACGCTACAACACATTCTGTGCGACTGTCCTGAATATAATGTTCAGAGACAGTCCCTGGCGTCCGTTCTGGTGCACCTTGACAATAGACCATTGTCAGTTGAAACGATTTTCACATGTCGCCGACAGAAGACATCGCAACTGAAGGCGACGAAGGGACTACTTCGGTTTTTGAAAGAGACGGGCTTGGACAAGCGGCTGTGACAGCGATGTCACATACCGCGCACGAGTGACGGACTGTAACTGACGATGTATGTGCTGTGCTATGTGCTCCCTTTGTCTCTCCTCCCCATCTTTCATCCGCCCCATCCCGCTCCCATGTGTAGGGTAGCAAACAGGTTGAGCTAAACTGGTTAACCTCCCTGCCTTTCCTGCTTCACTTTTTCCTTCCTTCTGCCAGACCGGCAAGCACTCGAGACACCCATAGGAAATTAGGGAACCATCCTCCGATGCGATTAGGCATGGTCTTTCGATCATCCTTTTTGCACGCGTTGTTACACGTCAATCGTAACAATGTACTGCGCCCATCGCGGAAGGTTAGAAAAACACCCACAGAAGCACAGCATTGAAGTGGCTACGTCAGTCGGCTCGACTGATTATTGTAGAAGCTTCATTCAAAACACATGGAATTATTCTCCACTTCCGGCATCGTTTTCTCAACTTCCTTTTACAGCGAAGCTGTTTATGCGGACCCTGTGCGGTCGTTGCCGGACTTCGCTAAAACGGCGCCACGTGGCCTAGCGGGAGAGGAAAAGAAGAGCTCAACAGGGGGAAAGAGGTTAGAATGGCACCTTTTCGCCTGCGAGAATGCTATCTTTTACTCGCATCTTATATGGTTGCCTCACGCTGCATTTTCGGCGATCGAGCCAGATCGGCATCGAATTTATCGACGATTGATTCTACCCTGCCGCGAAAGAAACACATGTTATACTGGCGGTTTGCAGCCAACGAACAGTGCCCAGTGATTGAAACGCAATAATAGGAGCGCGTGGCTGGCGGCTAGCGTGGCTGGCGGCGCTAGCGTGGCTAGCGTAGTGGCTAGCGCTAGTAGCTAGTAGCTAGTGGCTAGCGTAGCGGGCTAGCGTGGCTGGCAGCGCGTGGCTGGCGGCAGTTCTTGCTAGCGCAAGAAGTGCCGGCAGCCACGTCAATCGTTAAACCAATCCAACCAATCGTCAATTAAAACCATTGCAGAGCCCGCATCTTCAGTGGGGGGCCTTGCGGCCAATATACGCAGCTCTGGATTAGTGGTTCCGCACATTCCATCTCAGCTACGACTATGGGGACACCGCGAGCAGTGCGTACTCCTCAGGAGGAAGCTAAAATGAGGTGAAAATGGTGAAACAAAAGATTTACGATATAGACCTCTTGCGAAGTTTGACTTGCATGGTGTGATACGATCTCGATCGGATGAGGTGGGTCTTCATCGCAAGAATCAGGAAACGACGACGAAGCCGGGCATCGTGATAATGAAAAATAGTGGAAAAGATTGTATTCACTTCATTGATGCGTGGTTGTGACTCTCATCCGAGTCTCGAGCGGTTCTGATTAACACGGTGGCCAGGACATCCTTAAATAACCCCTTGCGGTCTTCTGGTCGTCGACGTCTTCTTTGGGAGCTTGTGGAAGGAATATTGCTTTCGTCAGGTTCTGTCGTCGAACTCCCGACCTTCAGATTTTCTTTCATTCATCCTTCCCTTTGCCTCAGCTCGGGGAATAAAAGGGGTGACGCTGTTTAGGAGAAGAGGGCAATTTGTCGACATGGGGAAGCTCGCTTGAACGCTTTTCACATTTGACAGGTTGATCATACAGGGGCCATGACGGCCATAATTACCCATTGTAGTCTTGTGGTTGTCGACGTCTTTTGGGGGAGCCTGTGGAAATATTAGTGCTTTCGTCAGGCTCTGTCGTTGACGACCTCCTGTTCTTCGGTTTGTCTTCTCTTCGTCCGGCCCTTTGTGTCAGCTCGGGGAATAAAAGGGGTGACGCTGTTTCGGAGAAGAGGGCGATTATGTCAACATGGGGACGCCCGCTTGAACGTTTCTCACACTTGATAGGTCAATCACAGCAGGTGTAACACTCGGCGCAACTAACACAGATTTGCTGTTCGACCACCTTCACGGACTGGAAGGGGTGGTGATTCTTTAACTAAGAAGTTGATCCATAAATGTTTTCACAAATAACGGTTAAATTTATTACTTTTCACTTTTCCTTCCAGTTTGGCTGTTGCCTCGGCTCTCTCCCCTTAGTAGATCACTTAATTTCTCAATTTCTTGCGACCCTTGCTTCCATTTGCCAATTTTGCCCGGAAAGTTCTGTACAATTAGGGAAAAACCAGACGAGCTAACGGGTTACACTCAAATTGCTTATGGGTTTAACGGTTATGGCAGGGAATTATGATAAACGCTGTATGGCATGATTTTATTTTCCACCTTATAAGTTTCCCCCATGGTGCTTTGCTCAAGCAAAAGTTCGATAAATGGTACCAGAAATACGAACAAAAGCCCAACTCTCGTCTCCAGCATTCAAGCAGCTTTCACTGCTCTTGCTGTACGAGACATACAACGAGCATCATCATCTATATACTGACGCTTCAACCACGGTGTATGGTTATGCAGGAGCGGGGATCTTTCCTGCATAAACCTCCCTCATAAAGATTCACCTATCTCAACAGACTACATCGACTGCCACGGAGCACGCTGCTATTGGCTGTGTACTTCGTGTAATTTCTGATGAACTACCCAAAAAACGGAGCGTATTCAGGGACTCCAAGGCTGATCTTCAATGTTCGGTCTCTGCCTTACGCCGCGGACCACACGAACAATTAGTTCTAGAAATCAGACGGCTCCTTCACCACCTCGTCAAGCAAGGACACGACATCACGTTACAGTGGATTCCAAGCCACTTTGGCATAATGGGCAATGGACATGCCGACGCAGCAGCACGATCTGCACATGAGGAGGGCTTGCAAGAATCCATTCCATTCTCAAGAACAGACGCTGCAATGAAAATTCGTGTGTTTGGAGATGAAGCCATCAGAACTCTATGGAACACACCAAGCTTGAAGCGCACACGTCAACACCGACTGGACCTGTCCCTTCGAGTTCGACCTCCATCTGCACTCACTCGACGCGAGGCAACAGTACTTTGCCGACTGTGGCTTGGTGTCGCTTACACAATATCTTTCGCCTTCGGAGTCTATGGACCAGAGCGCGGCTTGCAGTCACTGTGGCGGTGAGGAGGCTATAGAACTACTTTGCCACTGTTCTCGATACAGCGCGCACCGGCTGTCACTAGCGGCCGCGTTGCCACGGCTTGACGACAGGCCACTTTCAGAACAGTCAGTCTTGGAATGCCGGCATGAACTGTCGTCGCACCGAAAGTCGGTCAAGGCTTTGCTGACCTTTTTACGTGGCAGTGTCCTATTAGAAAGACTATAATGGTCCCATTCCGTCCCTTTTCTTTTTTTTTTCACGCTTTTATTTTTGCCACCGCTCTTCTTTCCGTCTTTACTTCCCCTTTCCCTTCCTCTAGTGCCGGGTAGCAAACCGAAGGTTTTAACTCTGGTTAACCTCCCTACCCCCAATCTCTCTCTCTTTTTCCACCTTATCTAACCCATATCACGGGTATATGGTTCCGAAGATCTGCCAGCGTCTCGGCGAGCCGTCACTCGAGGAAATAATGAAGCAAAAGGAAAAAGTTAAAAGCATCTGGCGTTTTCCCCGGTTGCAACTTGTTCCTAGAGCCTACAGACCGGCTAACTACGACCTGAATCACTTTCCTGATCCCTGGATCAGACCAAGAAACCGCATGAGCCTTGCAATAGATGGTGACAGCTGAACGCATATCGAGTTAATCGTGAGGGCACCAAATCGATGAGAAATCTGACCTTTTAGATATGTCGAAAGGAGTCGCATCGCATCAGAAGAATTCTGTGGGGAAGCTCTGTTTTTTGTTTTCTGTTCTTTGTTTTTTCAATTTTATCGCTATTGAAACAAAAACAGAAAAAAAAAGCCTTTTTCCCGAAATGTTCAATGTTTTTATTTTTCGACCACTTACATCTCTATGATTAGCGTGTTCGACTTCCATCAACACGTTGCCGCATGGTCATGATTTTGATCACCAGTGGTGATGATAGGGAAAGTTTATATTTACTTCGCAGTATGGTGAGGGTGAAGGCGAAGAAGTGACGATGTAGGCCTGACGATGACGGCACGATCACGGCACAATGGTGGCGTTTGTGTGACAACAGCGTAACAGAAAAAAGGATGAACACCGCAAACCCCCTTTCGAGCGTGCTGAACCGCTCCCGCAGCAAAACTCTTCAGGATTGCAAACTTAATCATTTTTCGTCAGTGTCACTGAGCAAATCGGATTCGCATTTAGCGAGACACACGCTCGGAAATGCGTATATTTATTGTTTATGCAAGGGGAAATCATGTGATGAAATCAATTATTTGGTAACATAAAATACCTAAACTGCCTTTAAAAGCTCATTTCCTGACAGCCACACAACGAACCACAACGGACAGTGAAATAAGCCGAAACACGCTTTCCTAAAGAAGCCGTGCCCGAACTGTCGAAAATCCCGTGTACTCCTCCGCCTTGCCATCGGAGTTGAACAGTTACGTCCCTCACTATCTATAAAAAAACATAGTGCGAAGGTCTATGAAAGAAGAAAACGAGAAAAAACAACAACGAAAAGATTCGTTGCAAGATAGACCGCCGGGGGGCATCAGCGACCTGTCTACACACAGTACACAGGCAAAAATTGTTCACGCGAACCGCACGGTCCGCACCCAGGGAGGGCGCATCTCTTTGCATACCAACGTCGCGAAAAGCGGATTTCAAATCGCCCGCAGCGCCCATGCACCGGCATCTGGGATCGCGACGCCTCCCAACGGGGTTTCTTCCAGGCGCCGACAGGGGCCGCTAGTAAGACCGCTCCAGGTAGAAGAGGGGCCAGCGGAGGAAAGAGAAAAAAAGAAAGCGAGCGAAAGAAAGGGTGTCTCAGGCACCGCAGCAAACACGTAGTGGAGAAGAGGCGTCGAAGCCGCCGCTGCCACAAACGGGCGTGTGTGTGTGTGTTGCCGAATCAAAGCAACAAGATCCGGCGCGTCCAATCGGCGTTCTCATTCGCCGGCCTCCACCCTTTCTCACGTCGAGGTGCACGAACGAGTCGCACCGAAGCCGTGTGGTGACTGGCCTGTCTCACTCGCTCACGGTGCTTACGGCTGCCCTTACGGCTTTTGGCTTCACGGGCGGGTCCCGCCACCACAGCTCCCTTTTCTGTTTACGCTAAGAGAAGGTTTCTCTGTATGTTTCGACTGGAACGGCGAGGGTCGTTGGTGAAAGGCCGAGGGAGGGGGAGGTGGGACAGCTGGTAGAGCCGTGGGTAATTAACTAAGACGTTCGCTAACGCCGTTATCTCGGATCCGGAAATCAAACTCGGAGCCGAAGGGCCCCTCCGGTTCCGGCACGACTTCTTTTACATGTATTATCCTTTCTGCACGTATTCCTTTGTATATTATCTCACAGCCCACAGTTTACTACTAAGCACGCCAAGTTACGAGGCCGTGAAAGTTACCGGAAGGGAGAACTCGCACCGAGGCTTCATGTTCCCACCTGCTATGTGAGTGAGAGTCATTGCCGGAGGAGTATTCCCCCTGAACGGGCAGCAACGGAAACCGGTATGCCTGCTCGATACATTGTCGCAATGAGGGTTCCTTAAACCCCTTCAGGCCTCGTCGATGTGCAGACACAAATAAACAGCGAAGTCGACCACGCCTGTCAATTCCGGCGCAAGAAGCGACCGAAACAATCGGGTTGATGGCGCTTCCTCGCGCGAACGAGCGGAGCCGTGGTTTAATTGCAGCAGCGTTACAACTATTAACGGGGTCGCAAGCAGCTTGTGCAAATGTACACGCTAGATAGAGAAGTTTTGAGGAAGAAAAAAAAATGGATTAAGGATATGCAAGTAAGAAATGATGGAATGAAAAACATGTATCGCATACTTGATTGAATCAAGCACGACAGGTGAGTATTTGTCACCGCCCCACCCCGTTTCAAAGGGGATGCCAATGAAACGTCATAATCATCAATAGAGTAAAAGGGAGAAGCTTGCTCTACCCAACTTCAGTAACCCATAACCTGAAATAGGTCGTTCTCCGCATGGCAGTGAATGTACGAGCATTAACAGCGTCGTGCGAAGTTGCACACACTTGCATAGCGTATAGCTACACAGCGTCCGTCAGATTCGCCAATTACAAGTTCTTTCGGAGTGTAGAGAAAACAGACGCAGCATGTTTTTCCTCCAATAAGATGCATTCCTTTAAAGTCTCTGAGGAAGAAAGTAGTGTAGCGATAAGCTGTGCCAACCATTGCCTTCAAACATCGCGTTCTTGTCTCAAGTATGTTGATTTCTGTTCAGTAGCATGTAAGTGTCGGTTATACCCGGTGTGCGTCTCGATAATTTATTTCTGTAAACCGCCTTATTCTCGTTGTTTTCTTTTCTTCGATTTTCTTAAAGACCACTTGTGACCGGTAGTGCTGTTCAGGTGGATTTCTCCAAGAGGCGCGAATTATTTTCATGTGGAATTGAAGTGACTGGGTAGGAAATTGACAAGACTCACTAATTATATTTCTAGTTGTTCATTTGAGGGCGCATGTTGCAGTTGTGAAATTGAAGGCGAGCAGTACGTTCCCGTCATGCCTGTGAAGTTCATATCGCAAGACACGCGCTAATTTCTAGTTATCCGTTCCTAAAGATGCATCTTAAAAATGACAACGCATTGACACACAAAGTAGTAAGAACGCACAGGGACAAGGGTCCTTGTGCGTTCCATTTTCACTTGTGTGTCAAGCGTTACTGCTTTAAAGATGCAGCACTAACTAGCCCGCTAGTTAGTTTACGCGTTGTCCCAAAATCATCACTCTAGAAGTCCTAGACGATCTCAGCGGGAGCGCCGATGCATCTTGCGCACTATATGTGGGATGGATAACTCGAATGCTGTGTTATATTATCGTAAAATTGCTCGCTATAGGCAAGCATGATATGACTACTTTTCCGCTTCAACTTCGCAATTGAAACATCTTCCTTAAAGCGAAAAATTATGAAGCTAATTAGTGAATTTCGTAGTTCGCTACCAGGAAATTGCGCTTTGTGGTGCCGAGCAATGTGCGCATCTTCAGGTAATGCATCTCAAGAGGTCGATATGCACTATTTTCTTCACGCGATGCTCTCTCTCTCTCTCTCTGTTTGTTTGTTTGTTTCAGGCCGCTCAAGCGAAACCCGGAAAAATAAAATAAAAAGAAAGCCCTCAACACAAAGCTTGAAGTCGGTGCACGTACAATTCGTCCAATAGCCGCGCGAGCGTGTCACAATCAGTTGAGAGTGGCCGCATTTGAAAAACTGAACATAGCAAACCTTGATGCCACCAGCCTCAGGTTTAGTGTCTGCGTTATTACATATTGCTTGCTGAAACGCGGCGCTGCCTCAGGACGCCACCACAACGCAATCCTGCGAAAGGGGGAGGGCAGCATTCGCGGGAAACATTAATTATGGTGCGCGAGAAGAATGTGTGTAATAAGTTATCAGCTGAGTTTACGCATGTTCTCTGCTTTGTGTGAACTGTCATGCCTGGCTTTGCGCACCTTTTTTGTGAGCAAAATTTATTTCGAGCGCGTGGCTCGGACACATCTGAGACAATATCGATCCTCTCCCTCAGACGACCTTCTCTGGTGCTGTCGACCGATTAAAACTATCGATTATAATTATGCCATTTCTTAAAAAAGCGAAATGGGTGCTTTGTTTCGCCAAAAGGTAGCACGGTTATAATCTATAAGCAAGATTCGCGCGTACTTATATTTTAATTTCTTGGATCTGGCTGTACCGGAAATTTCGTACGGACGCGCTTATTTTTTTCTCGTATATCTATTTGTGTCGGTGGGAATAAATTTAGAGTTGCTGACAGGCGCTCTTACAATGATCTTTTCTTCTTGTCCGGTCCGGACAAAATATTTCCTGCTGTTCTTCAATGATGTTTGCGACTTGAATTTATTGTAGGTATGTGAACTGGCTTAACTATTGCATGTATTTACGTGACATCTTCAATAATTATTATTATTTTTGTCATGTTCCATGTGGCCACTTTTCTTGCGTAGATAGTGTTAACTGGAGCGTCTGGAGAGTTAGGAAGCAGCATGCTTACGGCTAACCGTCTCACCTGTGCGTAAAAACATAATATCCATCCTTTCTCCTGTGGTGCCTCGCACTTGCATTTCTTCAAAATACACCGGCCTATATTACCACTTCGTGTCGAAATGAACGATGAACGCACCAGCGTATGCGTGCGTGCGCCTTTGTGAACGTTGTTTGCTCTCCACGTGCTTATCTTTTAACCCACTTTCCAAGTTCTATCACCAGGCTTCCTTCGATCCTATCACCTACCTCTCTCTCTCATTCCCGTTTCTCTTTCCTCGCGTGCAGGGTAGCCAACCGGGTGCGATCATGATTAACCTCCCTGCCATTCCTTCTTTATTTCTTACCCCCTCATCAAAAATGATGCGTGAATTCTATGTAAAAATGAGAAGCGGGATTCACTTTTAGGCGCCCCCCCCCCCCCCCCTTCTCCCCGCCCATCACCTCCCGAAAATCATCTATATGAATATCCTCCCTTTCTTCTTTAGCGCCTGACCTCCGTCGCTTCCAACACAAGTAGACGTATATAGAGTAAGTAGCTACGCTCAGCCGAAGGGCTCCACTGATCCGAGCACCCAACGTCGGAGCCCACCTCCCAGATCCCATCCGCGATCTGGAAAACAGAAACAATGCCCGAGGGGCTCTGATGAGGCCTTCTTCGGAGATGACGAATCCCCACTGCCCCGCCACGACCGCTGCCACAGCCACTCGGCTCCCGACGTGTCCAGGTGTCGATGTGGACAGAACCTGTTTGCGACTGACCTCCGGGGGCTATAATCAGCGCCGGCCTGCGCCTGCAGGAACGCGTAACGCCATTTGTTCGGTGGAACCAATTTTGCGCGAGACGCTTTCTTTCTGCCTGTCTTTTTTTTTTTTCTCGATCTTCCTCTGGATTCCCCTCCTCCTCCCGGTCGGCTAATTATATAGATCACGACGCCCCTCGACGCTGATGATCGGTCTTCCCTGGGTCTCGCTCCGACATCTGCGGCAGGCGAAACAAGAACGCGTAGAATGGACGCCGCGGGTCGCGTAGAGAGAGAGGGACAGAGAGAGCGAGAAAGGAGCGAGAGGGGGGAGGCCACAGGAGGCACGACCTAAGCCTGCGCCTGTCGACCATGGCCGCGGGCCGAGCAAGCGCAGGCCCATCGGAAGAAGCCGCCGTCCTTGCGCGGCGCGCATTGCCCGGCTGGCGACGAGCTGATCGCGAGATGTTTGTGTTGTCCGTCACGCGAAAGGGGGGGGGGGGGGGAAGAGCCCCCTGTCAACCTTGATCTGCGCACAAAGGGCTCCTTCCTCCTCTCCCGCTCGCCCTGGCCTTCTTGTTCGACTTCTATCGTGAGCCCGCCGGGCGATTGTGTTGTGTCGGCAGCCGGAATGGCATAGATGGGACGCGGTGGCGTCGCCATAGTCGTGTTATGCATGCGCGTGCAGGGGGAGCAGAAACGCGTTTCGGCGTTCATTTGCGCTGCGTCACGAGAAAAAAAGAAAGGACAAACAGAGGGAGAGAAAGGGTGCACAGGGATAGAGGCAGGCTTCTTTGATCCTGTTAGACTTCCGGTCCGCGTCGTTTGTAAGTGTCCGGGCTTTTAGGCCGGCGTGGCCTCGCGAGAGTTGTGCATGTCGCGCGCGTTCGTCGAGCGAGAGAAAGTCACGAGGACACACGAGTGATGAATACCTTCGTGAAGGGGATTATGTTTCGCTGAAGAAAGGCGCGGTAATACCTACGATCATGGCTCACAAGCAGCGCCGAAGGCCACCGGAACGACAGGAAATGGGCATCGCCATTATCAAGTTTGCACGGTTAAAGACAGATCGAACGGCGCTTTAAGGAAGTGTAATCTAATACGACACCGCGAAGGAACAGTGAAGAAATTATGGCACTTCAGAAGGTTTTTCAAACTCTGGTTTTTCGTTCTGTAAATGGACGCATCGCTGACTGCGCAACCTGTAAAGTGAGGTGCGAGTGCCAATAGGACACGGACACACGTCCTGCGAATAGCAAACCGAAACTTTGCAGAAGCACACGCATGTGCGTCTTCAAAGCTTTGCTAAGTATGATGGTGAAAACAGTGCATAACAATATGGACGGGAGCGAGGTGGGAAAAGTGCAGCTGTGCTCTTCTGTTGGCAGCGGTACATCGCCTGACTGCGGCACAGCGGAGCCTTTTCGCCAGTCACGACCCGATAAAAAAAAAAAAAAACGAATGATGCTATCGACTGATCTCTTTCGAGCGCTTGGGCGGCACGCTTTACATTCGGCTGCAGTCGGAATAGAGCGCCCGAAACATATTTGGCTGGTTCATTCAGAGCGTTCGCAGGCACTCTCACCTTCGAGCGGGGACATCCGCGACCGAGATCCGACAAAATTATGGTCGCGTCCCTTCTCTGATTGCTTTGGGCGCAGTTGATCGTTTGCCTGGGCCAGCGCAGGCTTTTGTTTCATTCAATCCTCCGAGAGGTCCGCATCTCCACAAACCGAGCTGAAGTTCGACAATAACCAGTCTAATGCACATTGAGTTCTTCAGGGTTGTGTCGTGCTGTGGTTGTGAATGAGCATCAGCGATATCCGCTGCAAAAAAATTATTTAAAAAATAAGAATAATATACCACATAATGCTGCGGAATCCGGCCATTGCTGGTTTCTAAGGGGAAAAAAATGTGAGCACTAATTGCGACCTTCACCACTTGTCGTGCAAAGGTGCGATTACTGGGCTCATGTTATTGTGTGCACAAGTGGCCCCCTTGCACAACGTCAACGGAAGGAGTGAGGTGAGTAGGTGTTGTTAAAAGACCTGCATCTCCGAGCCCAAACCACCCTTAATAGAGAAATGCAGCCTCATTTATCAAGTAGCGCAGCAAGGGGATCTCGTAGTAGCGCCTCCAACGCCCCCCCCCCCCCCCTTCCCCAGACGCCCTGCTCCCCAAATCAATCATTCTTTTTGTTTCACTATCGTTAGAGGAGTGGAATCATTCATGTTCCACAAACACCGTACTTACCGTGCGACTGGCCGCTCGAGGCACCTTGCGTGTATTCGCGGGCTTCTTTCACGCTCGGAAAAGCACTTTTATGTAGCACGAATTGAGCAACAGAAAGCTGTATCGGGATTCTTTTTTTCATGTCACTCTACAATTTTCTGATTGACACTTTTCGTCTAATTCTAATATTTGAGAAGCTGATTATTTATTAAGATTAATTATATAATTAGGCGGAATGAAAGGAATGTTTGAGCTACGTGGTATCCGCATATTTTTTAACTCTGGCTAAAGTTATCTGGGACACTCTCTATATGTGCCACTGGGCGTGCGTTCATTCTTGGCGAAACTACCAGATTTGTAGTGTCCCGCTGTGACACAACAGCCTTCAACAGGTACAGCATTTCTAAATGTTGATTGATGCGCGTCGTACTTCCCGTGCCTACACCGTTCTCCACCATTATTCCCTTGACAACGAGTAGGAATAAATTTTAATGAAGAGAAAGGAGGAGAGGTTGGCCTGGTGAGCGTGTCTCGAGCCTGCTAATCCTCACTATAGGTAAGGGAAAGCGGGAGATAGAGGGCAAGGTAGGTGGCAGGTGATTATGTTGCGCTACTATACACATTGTTCCCTTGGGAAGCATCATGCATCGCCTTCGTTCCTGTGACAGCGCAGCGTACGCGTCTAACACTGTGCTTGCGCCCGATTTGAAGTTTGCATTTCAGCATTGTGAACGGTGCAGTGCACAAGCATAAAAATTCTATCAACAAAAAAAAGAAAAGATGTTGGGACCTTTGAGGTGGATAAACATACGCATTCCACGAGGTCACACGTTGCATAGGACGAGAGTAAACAAAATTTTACTCCTCACGGTTAGTTCTAATGCATTTATTTTAGCGCTTAATCTAAAGCTTCGCTTCACATGATTCTCACATGTTCGCTGGATCTGTGCCTACTGTTTTTTTTTTAAATATCAATGGGCCCGTGTGAACGGATTGGACCAGATAACATAGAGAAGGGAACCTTCTCTTTCATTCTCTCTCCCTCATTTTTCTATTTCCTTCTCCCCTTTAGCCTGCCTACGATAGCCAACCGGGCAACTGCTTAGCCTCCCGTCCTTCATATATTTACATTCTCATGCTCTAGCTCTCCCTTCCGATGTACTCGTAGAGCATCTTACTTGGAAGTAAGTACCCATTTCTCGCTTGTTTTGGCGCCTGGCATTCAATTCCTAAGCCTTTTTTTTTTTCGCCAGAATTTAAAATAAAACAAAATAAATTCTAGCCGTCACGCGCCCATGTGAATTCCAATTACAACTGACAGATTCAACGCACATTAATAACGCAAAACTTGCAAAACTAATTAGCTTTATTGATTACAGGGAGCCTTTACAGACATATTGGAAAAAGAAAGCAGTTCGCCCCTAGATAATTGCGACACGCGGGGGAAAATTTCTCGCTGACGTCTTGAACGTAGAAAAATGAGCAGCGTGTGAAAAAAAAGAAAAAAAAAAAGAAAAAGAAAGTAAAAGAAGAAGGCATAATAATATACTGCAAAAGAGGCGTAAGAATTGATAACGCCCCATCTACTCCGCTTTGCCGAAGCAAATTCTATGAACAGCTTTCTGTTTTATTAACGGAGCAGTACGTGTTTGTCTCGGGCACGGATTCCCAGGTCGTTACGAGGCTACACAGAAGAGCCCTGTCGGAGATTCTATTCCGCAACGCGCTGCAGAGCCGGCGGATTTCTTGGCCGTTCAGTGATTGCGTGCACCGAGACCCCGACGGCTCTTCTGCCGAGTTTAGTTAAGGCCTGACTGTGCGAGTGTGGAGGACAGGGAGGGAGGGGGGGGGGGGGGGGGACGTCGACAGGTTACGCAACGGATGTTGCGGGCCGAGCCGTTCTTCCGAGGCGTTTTTCTGCGGCCACTCTTTGTCTGCGAGGATTTGACGCCCCAGTCAACGAAAAAACTCGGCGGCAGCGCGCACTTTCGCAACGACTCTCGCACGGCTTTGGCGTCGCGTGGCAGTTCAGTTGCTTATCGTACGAGAAGGCGCATCCCTTCGTAGCCGCGGCGGCGATGACTCCGCAAGCGGCCGCGATGGGGATTGCCTCAGAGTCCATTGCAGCGGCCCGCAAGACGCGAGCCGACCGATGGAGACTGAGAAGATTAGGACAATTTTTAAGGCAGAGGGGGGCTCCGCACGCTCCTCGTCGAAACTGGGTTACGGCGTCGTGCCCGGCCGACGTGAACCTCCCCCCCGCCCCCCCCCCCCTCCCATCAATCCGCGTTTTCCCGCCTCGCGACCGACGCTGTTCCTAATGTATAGTGAAAGCAGAGTTGTTGCTCCAGCGGAGAGCCCCCCACGACTCGGGCGCCACTTTTGAAACGCTGGGGTTTCACGCACCTGACGTGCGGGGATAAAACATGGACGTCCGAAAGCCATTGCGGCGCGCGGAATATAAAACCTGACGAAGAACTATGCTCCGCGAGCAGTGACACATCACGCCGAAAGCGCGTTGTCACTCTCGGACGCGGGACGAGAACCAGCGCTGAACTCCATATATTATGATTCCGCTCGTATCTTTCATATACATAGACAGCATTAGAGCTTGTATACGTTGACGCGAAACAAGAAAAAGCGGAATGTTCTCATAGATACATACGCTGGTAGCGGTGTATTGTAAAACGGCGGGGCTTCAACCATACATACCGGCATTCTGTTGTAGGGAGCTTAGACGAACGTAAATTTGACAAATGCGCTGCCGACGCGTTGCGCACGCAAGTATATACGTTACGACACCGTCTACGTCACGTTTCTGCTGGCGCAGACACTTTGCAATGCTGCCGTGACGGAGACAATTACTTATCCGCCTTTGTGGCGCTGTCTCCCTCCTTTGCGCATTCAATTTAGTGTCGTTGCGGCAGTAGGCAATATCTTCAGTCGCTCAATAGACGGGCATACAGGGAATAGTCGCAACCCCAGATTGGTGTCTAAAAACAGAAAATATTTTTTTCTTTCACATTCTTTCCAATAAACAATACATCAACAGCACAGGCTCCCGCACAAATAACGCAGCGGCCGCGCTTATATTGCAGTTTCGCAGAAATTTCTGCGATGAAGCATTGTATCAAAATTGTGACCTGGACGATACTTCTGCTGCTTCTTTCGTACCAGATGTTTCGAGATTAAGCCTGCGAGTTGAAAATTCCTGTTCTCACTTTTTTTTTATGCATTAGACGCACAAATGCTGTAACCCATAGTCCCTATACCCTCTTTCGCGATGGAGTGCTTACGCGCCACCTGTAACAGCAGGTACTACGTGTTCTGTTCGCCGCGCTTGCACGAACAACCTGCCGGACGGTGCAGGATGCAGTTTTCGTGATTCGGAAATTACGTCTGCGCCGGGGAAATAAACAAAAAAAGCGAAAAGAAACACCCCTCGCGCGTAGCGCTACTCGGGTTCGTTCGGGGAACGCAGCGGGCGGCGCCGCTAAAGAAGGAGGGGGACGCGTTACAAAACGAGTCGGCCAAAGAAACAAACCGATGCTCGGCGGCGGCAAACTGAGGCTCCAGGTCAGGAATGGCTCCGCAAATACACCGTTTTCGGCCCCAGACGCGGTGCCCCTCCCGCTCATCATGCACGCGGTGCCGCGCGCCTGATTGCACGCTTCGCCTGGGAGCGCGCGTGCAAGAGAGAGAAGCGCACCAACAGCCGAAACGGTGACACGGCGCGCAGAGAACCCCGGCATACTGCGGCATGCTCGCGCCGAGGGGTCGCACATTGGGTCACGGAACCTCCGGCAAAAAAAAGCGTGACTCGACGCGTCCGCTATACCACCCCCCAAAACCGCCGACGGTGCTCGCTGCTTCCTTCTTATGGGCGCTCGCTCCGCTGCTGCTGCTGCTGCGTGCATCCATTATTTTGTTGCTCATCGACTGGCCGGAGAGCGCGCGCGGGGCTCAGTTACTTGCCGCTCTCGGGGTCCGCTCACCTCTGTGAGGGGGCGTTCCCCGGTATGCGCGTGCCTTCCTTCAGAGGGCGCCCGCGCGCGCCGTAGCACCAGTTCGCGAACCTGGAAGGAACGAGAAGGCGGAAGAGGCAAAACAACAACAACAACAAAAGAAGCGAAAAGGAAAGACGGCAAAGCAGCTAAGAGAGGGATGCCAAGCCGGAGTAATGCGCAGCTAAAGCCTCCCCGTACGTCCCGTCGCGGCTGCAGACGAGCAGTCGACTGGTCATTCATCGCGATGAGCGATGTGCCGTGCAGCTATAGCGTTTCACGCGTGCGCGCGGGTAACGCGACGCCTGAGCACGCTCCGACTTTGGCACGTATCGCGCGCTAGCGGTGTGTGTGTGTGTGCGCGCACGCATTTTCGTCGGCGTCGTCGCCGCAGGCTCCACGGCATGGCCTCCCGGCGATGGGGTTCCGCTTGCGGTCAGCGGGCAGCTGCAGTCACGACTCTCCGGCCGACGCTACTATATATGCAGCGGCGCGTAATGTGTGCTCTCGGACGCTGCAATTGCTACATACGCGAGCGGCAGTCGCCCCTGTTACGGGGTTAGACGGAAAGCCGTGGCTCGGGCGCCGAACTGCACGGCCGCGTATATATGACGGCGATTGCCTTATAAGCCGTCGAAGATTGCGTTCGCACCGCGGGGCATGGCGTACTCCTCGGTTCGCCGGACCAGAATTAAATGCCGCTTTTCATTCAGCCACCCTAGCTCGACGAACGAAAGGCGGAAGCAACGTATATGAGCAGTGAGCGAATACGTTATGTTTCGAAGGTGGATAATATTTTAGCACGGTTCGCAGGACAGACTGGTGACGTAGACAGCCCGATGCGCGATCTGCAACACTTTGCTCTCGGGGAAAATTAATCCTTTTGTCTGCCACGCTCCATACTTTTATGCCATACAATACTTTTACCTGCCACTCCTGGTCGACGTGTCAAACTGATCTTTGCATGTTTCGAGCCTGGATTAAGGCCTTGACTTTACGAGGCTTATGAAACCTTGCAACTTTGCTAAGTTCTAACTTGGTATACCATTTTCCTATTGTCGCCTGTCTCCTCGACGCTTTTATCCCACTACGCGTCAGCCATGGCCTATTGTAAGTCGTATGATAGCAATGGGATTAAGCATATATGCACTGTCTGCACCCTAGCCAGGTACTGCCTATAGGGTGCGGATACTGCTTAGTACTGCCTAGATACTGATTAGAGATGTGCGTACGCACAGCGCGCAGATTCACGCATACAAGCTCACCGGAGAACATAATGCTGTACTTTAACACACCTTGTAAAGGAATGGTCCACTCACACCATTACTTGTTCACCTTCCCTTCAGCCCACCAATTCTATTCTGCTCCCATTAGAGATGCAGCTACTATTTTTACTAATTCTAAATGACATGTTACTATAGTTTATCTCGTGGCAGGCTAGATCATACCTGAGCAGGCCTGCCTGTCTGTCTGTCTTGTACGTAAGAATCCGTCTCTAATTCTTTATACGCTGGTACTCTCACCATAGCAACGGACTAAGGACGTGTAGGGCATTTGTCTATGACTCGGTAGATTCTTCCGTACACTGCTATCACATGGCGACGGATGCAGCAGCCTGAATCACTACAAGTCACAGTCACGGGGAGTTATGATGGTTTCAAATCAAATGAAATGGAAGTGTGTTGTGAAAAGAAAAAAAAACGCACACATACAAAGGATAGATGTTATCAAAAATATTTGCACCTTTAGCCTATATGGCTAGTTATCGGTTCAGTCTAATACACACGTTTACGTAAGCCAGGTCAATGAACAAAGCTGCAATGAATAGTTCATACGTGAGCGCGCATAAACATAATAACAATGCAGTTTTACAATCACCCGGAAAATACAAATCCCCCTCAAGACAAATAAAAGTCAAAATCCCTTCAAATATAAAATCTCGAGATGTGAGTACTAAACAGAATAGAAACGTTAACAGTTAGCGCAATGTCAAACATACAAAGTACACTACAAAAAGGCCTTTCGCACTCTACAAACCGTCCCAGCGAAAAGCATTTCAGTGACGGCCTAAAAATAGGACACGAAGCACACATATAGACTCAGTATTCACACTGCTAGTTTAATTGCAAGATGTCCGTCTTTTTTTTTTAAATACGCCTTGCATGAGAACTTATAGTTGTATGAAAATTTTATTTCAAGTGGAATGTAGCTCCATATTTTATCACCACTGGATTGAATTAACCTTTCATCGTATACGTTTCTGCGGGCAGGGAGATTAATGTTTCCATTAGCTGCATGCCGTGTGTGGCGAGTTGGAAATCAAAACAATCTTAATGGAAAATTTGTGTAAAGTATACCGTTTACCAAAACTGCAGTTTTATAATTACGCTGAGGCATGAACGGCAACAGATTGAGCATTTGCAAACACTTTGGTGCTTGGGCATAGTGGAGGTGAAAACGATACAATTCACAAAGCGAAATTTTTGTACAGCGCTTCCATAGTCGTTCCTTACAAACCGCAACTTTTCCAAATCTTGTCTCTCTCAATAAATTCTACCCACACTGTTATGCAGATCGTTGCCCAGGCTGTGGCAGCTCGCCCACAATCTTCCACGTCACGATTGAGTGCACTGCAAACCCCTTTCCTCCCTTGCCGAGTCTCCTTTACCCCCTGCGCAACAAAGAGCTGTGGGACTATGCCCTCGGCGACGGACCTCCCGAGGTCCTCCGAGCTGTGATACAACGGGCTCGAAACATCGCCGGAATCATCTTAGGGACCCTGGACTGAGGGTTCCTCCCACACTGCTCTCGCCATTCAAATATTATTAATAAAGATGTTTTACTCTCTTACGTTCCTGTATCACTGTGAAAAAATTCACAGACCATGGTAGCCGATGATGATGACACTTCCTTCTGGCGCTGCCGCGCGTGCGCCCTGCAAACTTGCGATGTGGGCTCAATTATTCCAAGCGAGTCATCTGATTTGCACCTCTATATTTCAGCCAATTTTTTTTTGTTCGTTGCTCCTGCGTTCACAAAACTTTTGCGCTCCTAAAATACCAGGACATATGTAGGCGTTGTAGGGACATACATCGGAGAAGTATGGGAGAGGCCTTTGCCCTGCAGTGGGCGTAACCAGGCTGATGATGATGATGATGATGATGATGATGATGATGATGATGATGATGATGATGATGATGATGATGATGATGTAGGCCCAACATTCGCGCTATCAAAACAGCTATGCCGTAAAGCCGCGACCCCTTCATGGGACAATGTTTCTCTAACGATTTGCGCTTGTCGATTATGTGTCCCAGTGATATCTGAGCATGTTTTACGAAGACACTAAAACCCATAACGTGCCAGAGAATTCTTTATTAGACTTTTGCAGAACAATGTTGCCAAAACGTGTTACTTATATATAACGTTCAACACACTGGGAGAATAGGCGACGACACGATCGGATCTCTCGCGTGTGATTTATATATGCCTCTTTTGGGCGAATATTCGTGGTCCGTGACGCCGTCCTGTCTGTTCTCGTGCTGTGAATCCCACTGCATGTGGGAAGTGTAGACCGTTTCTTTCTTTTATTCTTTCTATTCTCTCTTTCTTTTTTTTTTTTACCGCCTTTGTAGGATAACAAACCACACTCTCGTTTTCCTGGTGTCCCTGAATTTACTTGTCCAAGCTTCAACATTAAAACGTTTCACCCCCCAAGTTTCCTCTTCTTGGATTCTGTCTCCCGCGTTCACTCGCTCCCTCCTTCTTAGCCTCATCAAAACCAGAACGGTTAAACAATCATGCGGCTTGCCGAAAACGATCTGAACACCACTCTCCAATAATGGAGTAACGTGGTATATTCGGGTGTTGCGTGTAATCACATTTCGCGCCAGTTTTCGCACTCTGTATGAAGCGTAAACAACTGAATAGAATAAACATCTTTGTTCACTAAAGCCTGAACAAAAATGCTTAATGACGAAGAGGAAGCTCGTGGCAACTTCCGGCTTTCAGGTATGACGTAAAAGCAGCTGGCTTGAAGTAAGGTCGGCACGCCTAATACACAGTGCTTTCTCCCTGCTTTATAGTGCGGTATACGATCATCCTGATGTGCATTCTTCTTCCCCGATGCTTCTATGGCAGCTCCTCTTTTGTTTTATTTCTGAAAAAGAAATGCCGCACTCTAATATCGGACGTTAAAAAGCGAGAGTAAAAAAAAACAGAGTGAGGACAGATGTTTCAGTAAGTCACGCAACTTGCCGCGCGTGGCTTTAAAAATTGTGTGCAGCACTAAAACACCTAAAAGCCCGCAGAGGCACTCTACTCCTCCTACGCCACGAAAATTAGTCCCCCGCTGAAACCTCCTTGTACTGTAGGGGATAAAATCGATATTCGCAGCGAACCTCGCGCTATGGCCGGTGCTCGTGCTATCAAGTTACGTTAGTTCGCCTTAACCATGCGCCAGACTCGAAGCCAGATCGCGCGACATGGTGTAGCAACGCTATTCTCGAGCGCTTCCGTCAGCTCGTTAGACTGTGCACGAATGTAGCTTTTGTAGTGCTGCGCGTTATTTGCGAAAGGGCTTTCACGGGCTCGTGTACTGCGACCGAAGGCGAGCGGATGGGCGAACGTAAACCGGCAGTTTGTCACGCCATGTTCTGGTACGGCTGCGCTCAGCAAAGAAAAAAAAAAAAAAAAGATCCTGCATATATGGAGACGGCAACGCGGGTTGCGTGCTAAGGCTGCCGGTAAGGCTGCGGGCACGTTCCGCGGTGCGATGGCAGGGCGAAGGCGGCTGCCGCGGCGTTACGTAACAAAAGATAACAAAGATGGAAGAGGAAGGAGGCCGCGGATCACGCGATGAAAGACAGGCTTTCATAAGAACTGAAAAAAGGGCTTCTTGCATAAAACCTGGTACCTGCGTGTGACTTTATCAGTGTATAGTGTTTCTTTTTTTACAACTCTTTCGCATTGACTTAAACGAGTTGTTTTTGCGTCCAGCGAAGCTTGGGAACTATGGATGGTCATAGCAGGTGTGTTTTGGGAAAAACCAGGACGTAGGAGCAATGTGAGCAACGCGCACGCTTAAAAGCGTGTTAATTATGAACGTGCAAGTCAACGAAAATCAGTACTGTTGAGTACTAAGAAGATGAAGTGCATTCGCTTTGCTGTTCTTGCAGCAGGGCGGACTGCTAGTCCAAGACTCATTAAGGCGCAATTATGTCCTCGTTGTTGTGTCTTCAAGAAGATAAACAGAGCAGATATGCTCGGTTGCACCGCACAATCAACTGGCGCGTTGTATTATCGTTATAAGAAGGAAGAGCAACATCCGTCCACCAACGCTGATAATTTTTCATGTCCTAATTACATAGGCGTCGGATAACAACCACTAATTTGCGTGGAAAAAAGAAATACGGAACATAGAAATCAAAGCACTTCTCTAGTCAACGACGTCATACGACTTTCTTATTTTCTGATATTTTTACAGCACGCAGTACGTGGTAAATGTGAGGAAAATTCCAAATTATGTTTCTTGCCTCCCGTGCATCTGTATTGCCTGCTCCGGTAATGTGCTTTGTGCACTAGAATGTCATCACGGAAATGAAACAACTTACAGAACGTCAGATATGTCGAGTCCACTACGGGAGCAGTAATTTAACTAATAAGGTCACTCACTACGTGCCAGGAGAACAGGGAAACTGCGCTTGCGTTCAGGACCGTTCTGTATGGTAGAGTGGTAAAGGCTAACTAGTTTTAACGAAGGTAGTCTGAGAACGACAAGCAGTTATTAGTACAGAAAAGCCTTCTAAATTTGACCACATCGTTCATATTGATGTGCACCCTAAAATGTATACTTGCGCTGTCAAGAAATTTTTTTTTTATATCATCAATAATTTGAACGTTACAATAATCTCGCAAGTTGAAGTCCTGGTTATGGACTCTCCAACACATGAAAGGAGATACGTTTTTATACGGGGATTCAATACGGCATAACGCCGCGCCTTGGAAACAAGCTGTAAGCATCTGCGTCGGCTGTGCGATCACTCCCGTTCGAGGAGCTTACGAGACGATTGAAATCAGTGTGAGGACAGTGCTCTCAAATATCGCTGAACTTCAGTGACTTCTCTGCCGCTACTCTCCGTGGGTCACTACGATGAGATTGCATTTTCTTCCTGATTCGCCACTTGAGGCGATGACGTGAGCATGACGACGATATTTGTGCAGAGAGCATTAGTTTGGCGTACTGAGTCATGAGGGAGTTCGCCTACCGTAACATTCACGTGTGAGTCTAAATCTCAGAGGCGCGAGTCCGAGCGGATATTGGTGAACACCTGTATTAGTGAAATAGGCTGCTAATAAGACTGTGAGTAGGATCCGGGTTAACCCGATGGGCACAAGCTCTAAGTGAAAGGGTTTTGAGCAAGCCTGTGTCGTTTATTGTTTATCTTGCCAACCTTACGGCGGGATTGCCTAATTTCGTGAACAGGGCTTAAACATATCAGTAACCCGCGGGAAAACGATTTGTGTAGCGCCCCTAGATCTTTGAGTGAGTCGGTGTCGCCGCTGAATAACCACAAAACACCACAAAAGAAAGGAAATCAAGTTCCCTATACGTTTCGGCCGACATTGTTGCCATGGCAGGGTCAACCTTGCTGCAGCATTTAGCCTGTCTGTTTTACACGTCGAAAGTGCTGCTTCTGACGGTGCTTCTATTGCTGGCGTTTATAACATCAAGCTCAAGAGTATCAGTCCCTTTGCAAAAAGTACACACAATAAACTAAAGAAACTGAAAAAAGAAGGAAAAAACATTTCAACGAAAAAAAAAAAAAACGTGGGCTCTTCCTAGCCAACGACGATCATGTGGCTCCCGTATCGATACCACCCGCGACGGCTCTCTCGAGGCGTAACAGAGTCGGAACCTTGGGGAGCTTCGCGTGCGCCGGTGCCGGGGCCTACAGCTAGCTCCCGTGCGGCGGCGGTGTTCGCAGAAGCGCAGCCACTTCCACGTTGCGAAGTGTAATCACGTCTCACTCCGATTCCCCTCCCGCAACTTCGCCGCTCTGCTTGACGCGAGAAGAACAGGAAAGACAGCCCTCCAGGCTCTCTGCGGTTGCATCTCGCTCCGTTCCATCAAAATGCGATGCCCGGCAAGACGGCGAACACGTCATCTTCTTCTGACAACCAGCGTTTTGCTTCGTCTCTTGTCCGATGTCGAGTTTCGCAGCATGGGCGCCACTCGGACCGACCCGCAACGCTCGATGGCCGGGATCTATCTATCTATCTATCTATCTATCTATCTATCTATCTATCTATCTATCTATCTATCTATCTATCTATCTATCTATCTATCTATCTATCTATCTATCTATCTATCTATCTATCTATCTATCTATCTATCTATCTATCTATCTATCATCTATCTATCTATCTATCTATCTATCTATCTATCTATCTATCTATCTATCTATCTATCTATCTATCTATCTATCTAATCTTCTCGGTCCGCGAATGAACTAAACAATTGTGTGGACTACGCAAGCGGTGCGTCAATAAAATTAATCTTAGCACGTGAAGTTTTGGAACGTCACTTGTGACCGCCTCGCTAGAATGCAAACAAATGTGTACCGATACACTATCGCAGCTGCGTTCATTTAGTTCGACGCGCGTTCTGTGCGCATAACGCATTGAATTTTCTCACTGAACATTGCTCAACTTACGTGGCCTGTTTTTAAAAGCGAGCGTTTCCTTGGAAATTTAACCTCGCCGGGTTTCGAAGATGCCAACCAGTCACAGCGGAGCAATGCGCCGCTGGGTTCCTTGCACTATGACCAGATGGCGCTCGCCTCGGCGCGTCCGCGCAGCCCTTGGTTTCAGCAAGAGCAGTGGAAAAGTAAACATGTCCGCAACAGGCATTAGTAAGAGGCGATTAGAGGATTGGTGGAAGAAAAGTAGGGAAACGACAAAAGACGGAGGCGAACAAAAGCACAGTTCGCAATACAGGATCAGAAAATTTGGTTGTCGGAGTTCATATTGTTCTTCTTTTCTTTTTTATTGTTTAATCTAGGTAGGACATTAGGCAGTATAATAGCAAAAGCTTGGTAGCGCAACCCACCGCCCAGCTTCAAAGGGGACGCTCATAACATCCATCCATCCAACCATCCGCCGCAGCGGGCGGCGCTGGCTGTGCCGGGAAAATAAAAAAAGAACAAACCAGAAAGCTCGCCTTCCCGTATCCGCGGCTGCACGGTAAAAAGGAAGTAAACGCTTCTTGCGGATAGAATGGATTCGAATTGCGCTACGTACCTGCGCGCATGCTGCCGCTGGAACCATGATGCTTTCAAGGAGACCGTCGTACTCGCTATAGTAGTAAGCAACTCTGCTTTAAAAAAAAAAATATCTCTGTATAATTGCTGTGTGTGTGCGTGTGCGTGTGTGTACTCATGTTTAAACTTTTTATGCACTAAGACAAAGCTTCGCTGTATCTAGATTCCGACTGGTTGGATCTGATGCATTTTTTACTAGCTGTATTTGAGATGCTGGTGTCGGTAAATTAAGGTGATGCCGGGTATACGACTTCGTTGAGATGATAATTGTGCCCAGGACAATGCAAATGATAGAATCAGTGATTAGAAGGGGTATGGTGACATAATTCCGAAATTGGCGTACCGAAACACGTTTTCCTGGTACTTCACAAAACTCAAATCTTCCTGGGTACCTGCAAATAAGATCTCTCGTGAATGCCACACTCCAAGGAAAATACCGTCGCGCACGCGCACATTTATAAGAGTCATGGTTTATTAAAGTTTCCTTCCTCAGTTATACAGCGTAACTATGGAATGACGTGGATGGCCCACTGAAGGAAGTGCCGAATGAAGAGTTTGCATTGAAGGCATTGGACCGTGCCAACTACTCTCGCTTTGCTTTATGTTTCACGATGTGTCTCATGTATTGTACATTACAATGTAAACGTGTCCTAGTGTATATCTGTATCCACCCTGCAATGACTTACGATTTCGAGGCGGCAGTATGTGTGAATAAAATAAATAGGCTCTACACTGTAAATAGCCATTGAACGAAGGCCCCGCGCCGTCGTGGTTTGCTTGTTGACGGGTGCGTATGCAAACGAGCCTCCCAAGGCATTCGCCGCAGGCAGCTCTGGGCTGTGGTACGTGACTTCGCTAACAAAAGCCGTTGAGACGCATAGCGGGTGCGTCTTGTCGGTGCTCGCGCCCTAGAAAAAAAAAAAAGAAGAGAGTATGCACCGAATGAGGCTGAAATGCAGTGAGCGCGTTGCCTACACACGCCAATAAACATCCGAGACGCCTATTCATAAAATGAATGCTCCGAGTTTTGGGCCCGTGCCTTAGCCTTGCGTCTCGGTCGGAGCAGAGAAGGATATGTCTGCGAGCTATAGAACGGGCTGTTCCCGTCGATAGAGTGGCACTTCCATTACACAAAAAGCAAGCGGTTAGGTGTCTGTCTTTCAAGCGCTCTGGAGCGCGTGTTTTAAGCGGGAAGAAAAGCAGGAGAGAAAAAGAAAAAGACATTCTTGGGTATTCAAAAGGATGGTGTCTTCTACATCGTCGGTCTAAATGTATCGCCTGCTGCTGGAGCTCCCCGCTCAATGTCACAAAGACAGACTTAGTTCGTTCCTTTCAAGAAATGGAGGTCTTTGAATCTGAAATGAAACGTGAGGTTATATTCTGTGCGCCGAGATCCCCGCTCGCGGGTTTTGGACTGTATCGGTGTTTGCCCTGACGAAAATCTCTGAAAAGAGCCTTTTGACAAACCACGTGTGTTCCTTCGAGGAGCAAGAACAAGAGAACCTGGAGACTTACGTGCGAATCTGCAAATTGAGGTGGCACTGAACAGGCACGAACCACCCTCGTATATTCAGTGCCTTGGTTTCTCAATGCGTTTCAGCGTAAACAACTGATATAAAGACTAACACTTCGTACGCTATGGATGTTGTTTTTGTTTCAAGTTCCTTCAATCTCCGATATCTTGCCGAGATCCTATTTTAGACAGATTTGAAAAAAAGAAACGCGCTCTTTCTTTCCTAGACGTCAATTTGCATTTACCAGCACTTTGGTTAATAGAAGACACTCTTGTCACTCCTAAAGGACCGGAGAATATGACTTGACGATCTGTTTTTCAAAAGGCAGGACTGGTTGTGTTCCAAAAATTTGTCCCTCTGTCTGTCCGTCTGTCTGTCCGTCCGTCTGTTGGTGTGCGGCGTGGCCGCTGCACCGAGACGCGTCACTGATGGCCAATGGTAAAAGTTATTCGCTTACCTGAGAGTAATGAGCATCAGTTGTGTTGTGACTGCTGTCACGTATGCCAAAGACAGCAATTAATGTCACCTAAGTAACCAGTGCTTCTTAGTGAATTATATATCCGCTGGTGTGTGTCTGTGTCGTATATTTCGCAGGCAATTCATGCTCATGCTTTCGCTACTTAGATTTAGTATCACAGTTTTAGTATCTCTATCAGTCATCGTGCTGGTTAATCTTAAACCTCAAGTTTATGTTGAACTTGTGTGAGGACGCACAGCATTAGACCTCATGTGCGGAACCGATGTTTTGTGCTGATATGGTCGGACGTTGGCAAGAACCAATTATTGTTGCACACGACTATATGCGTCGTGAGGAAGGAATAAAGGAAACTTATAAGCCGATTTAGGAGGAGGGAGTTATACTTTTACTGTCGTTGTATGGCGATCATATCGAGCTTGCTCGCTTTATCGCTTCCATAATCATTTTACCCGGAATAGCGCTAACTAGATTTAGATACGGAATCTAATATTGCAGTCAGAACCAATTGAGTGTCATAAACATGCTCTGAACACAATAGGTCGCAGCTCTGCATGACAGTTTGGGCACTCTTTCGCGCCTAGAACACAACATAGCGAATATTTAATGGCGACTGCAGAATGTGTCGGCTTATACAGCCGCCCCTCATATCTCACACCTAGCTGTCAGGGGTTCTCATGGGTGTCAGGGGTTAGCTGTCAAGGGTGATAAGGGTTTAAGTACGTGGGACGAGCTTAAGTGTGCGTTTTAACAATCTTAGTGAATGACGGTATGCCTTCGTGTGATGACTGCAAAGATATACCCCTGCGGCCTAATATTCTCGATCGTAGATTGTAGTCGTCATTGTCCCGTATTTTTTTAACTTACGCCACTGACAGTTCATGTGCCATGCGGGCAAATATGTGAGCCTACGTCAGCCAGACGTACTGAGGTATCACCCAAGACAGAGAGGAGTGAATTTATACACGGGACTAGACGCAGACACATTACTACAGACAGCACATTTAACAGGTTTGCCGCTATGGTCGCTAACCTCAGTTCAGGTTCTGCAGCACTCGCAGTTTCGACCGTAGCCGTTGGTTACGAGCCGCAGTGGTGTGGTAGCGGCGGCTGGGGCGTAGCTCAGCCGCAAGTCACCGCGGCAGTGGCATGCAGCCGGGGGGCGCAGCCCGGCATCGACAGGTCAGCACGGTCATGAACGCCGCAGCATAGCCTGTCTCGGAAGCGTCAAGAGCCGGAGCGAAGGAGCCCGGCCACTGCAGGATCTGCAAGGTAGCGTCCGAGTACAGCGCTGCAACCTGGGGCGAAGCCCAGTTAAGCAGGGGCGGGAGCGGTGACGTTGGGACGTGGCCCGGCGAGAGCTTCTCCTGCTGTCCCGCTCCAATCAGCTTGCCGGCTCCCTCGCTCGCGACCGTCTCCCGGGGCCCGCGCACCGACCAGGCGCACACTGCCACTTTTCGGCCCCGCACATTGACACATTGACCCAAAGTCTGATTTCGACGCCCGCGCACTTCAAATGCCATCCTCCTACAACATGCCAGAAGAGCTTAGTATTCAGATTTTAATCTCTAACACACTTCGCCGCAGAACAAGCGATACGAGGCAACTGAGAATAATACGCTACGCAAAAAGCCATACACTGTGGCTTGAAGCTTTCTTGGCGTCACACGAACGCCAAACATCGTGGAAAGTAGGAGTCCAGTGGCACAGCGTGGTTAGTATTGTTGGTAGGTCGCGCAACACTATACTACTTTGTTATTTGCCCATTGAATAAGAACACACACACACACACACACACACACACACACACACACACACACACACACACACACACACACACACACACACACACACACACACACACACACACACACACACACACACACACACACACACACACACACACACACACACACACTGTGTGTGTGTTCTTATTCAATGGGCAAATATCAAAGTAGTATAGTGTTGCGCGACATACCAACAATACTAACCACGCTGTGCCACTGGACGCCTACTTTCCACGATGGTTGGCGTTCGTGTGACGCCAAGAAAGCTTCAAGCCACAGTGTATGGCTTATTGCGTAACGTATTATTACCGTATCATATATATATATATATATATATAGTGACGTAGATTCGAGACGGAGTCTTGCAAAATATACGCTTCTCGTTAATGACGGGCCAGAACAAGAGCGTGCAGCTTACGGACTTCATCGTCTTTGGTGGCGCCGACCTTCGCGCGCGCCGTCCTGCGGTGCGGGAGCCCCACATATTTGTGTCAACTGCCCCCTATGCGAAAAGCGACCGTCTCGGTCGCGTCAAAAAGTTCGCTCAGCGACATAAGAAATGAAGCTCCTTAGGTGCATCTTGGCGTTCACGTACGCGCATAGTGTGGTTTCAGGCGCACTACATGAACAACTTCAGCGCGAGGACGACGAGGGAGTGAACAGGGGTTAGAACTGCAGGGGACGACTTCGTAGGTCACGTCACTGAGGAGGCGTGTAACCTTGTAGGGACCAAAATACCGGCGGATCAACTTTTCCGAGAGTCCACGGTGATGGACGGGCGTCGAGACCCACACGCAGGCGCCGGTATTGTAATGGACGTCGCGTGGACCCTGGTTGTATCGAAGGGTTTCGGTATCCTGTTGGCTCCGGATACGATGCCGAGCAAGCTGGCGTGCCTCTTCGGCTCTTTGTACGAACTCTTCCACGTGTTCGCTGGTCGGGCTATTATCAGCCAGAGGTAGCATGGCGTCAAGTGTTGACGTGACGTGGCGCCCGTATACAAGTTCGAACGACGTAAACTGGGTAGTCTCCTGCACGGCAGTGTTATACGCGAAAGTCACATAGGGTAAGATCTCGTCCCACGTCTTGTGCTCTACGTCGACATACATGGAGAGCATATCAGCCAGCGTTCTGTTCAGACGTTCCGTTAATCCATTGGTTTGAGGGTGATACGCAGTGCTCTTGCGGTGAGGGCTATGCGTCAGCTGAAGAACGTCCTGCATAAGTTACGCTGTAAATTCTGTACCATGGTTGGTGATGAGAACAGACGGTGCACCACGTCGTAGGACGATGTGGCGTAAAAGAACTTGGCCACTTCATACGAATTTGCTTGCGGAATAGCTTCGGTTTCGGCGTACCGGGTTAAGTAGTCGGTAGCGACGACTATCCATCTGTTGCGCGAAGAGGTCACTGGGAATGGCCCAGGTAGATCCATTCCTATTTGTTGGAACGGTGCTTGAGGAGGGTCCACAGGATGGAGGAAGCCAGCCGGTTTAACTGGTGGTTTCTTGCGGCGCTGACAATCGCGGCAGGTCTTCATGTACCGTTGTACAGAATAATAAAGCCGGGGCCAGTAATACTTCTGTCGTATCTTTTCTAATGTCTTAGCGAATCCCAGGTGTCCCGCGCATGGCTCATTAACTTGTTAACACAATTAACTTGTGTTCATTTCTTTATTCTTGACTTCTTTATTACCACAGTTTCCTTGGCAGAAGAGCGCATTAAAATTTAGCGTGCTTCTAATACGCAGAAGCTTTACTTCTCGTTTCCCACAGCGACGTTCAAAAGGCAAATACAGTGCACCATACACTTCATTGCCATCTTTTGGCGCTGAGCTCTCTTCTGAACGCCGGTGATTTGTCAGTTCTGCGGCGCGGGTGTTCCATCACCTCGAGAGATGGAGCCACGCTTCGTGATGCCGTCTTTCGAGGTGACGCAAAACCCGCGCCGCTGAACTCACGGACCGCTGGCGTTCAGAAGAGCGCTCAGCTGCGTGGCGCCTCCTACGGGCGCTTCTACCCGCCGCGGTGGCTTACCGGTTATGGTGTTGCGCTCCTAAGCCCGCGGGCGCGGGATCAAATCCCGGCCATGGCAGCCGCATCTTGATGGAGGGCAAATGCAAAAACACGCATGTCCCATGCATTGAAGGCACGTCAAGGATCCGCTAGTGGTCAGCATTAATCTCGAGTCTCCCACTACGGCGTGCCTCATAATCAAATCGTAGTTTTGGCAAGTAAAACCCCAGAAATCAATTCATTTTTCTTCTAACTGGGCAGTGCGCTCTGTCTTCCTGGCGGCTTTCGCTGCCTGTCGTGCGGGCTTCAGCCGGTTTTCTTCTTCCAGCTGGGCAGTGTCCATATGTACCAGTTCACCGTATGGCGTCGTGCGGTGTGGTGTGTGTGTGTGTGGGGGGGGGGGGGATGCGTTGCTATCATGCACTACACCCATTTTAAGAATGTGGCTAGTGTCATCTCCAATCAATCTGCCTTGCCAGTTTCCATTTCATGCTTACATCTACTATCGATTATGGGAAAGCCAGCAATTTGTTTAGAAATATTCTCGTTCTGGCAATTTTTCGTCTTCATCTTATGTATCACATATATACCTGCGCTACAGGACATGCACGGCGTTTAAGAGCATGGGAGTCAAGCTCCATGTGTGTGTCCTGCGACTAACCAGCTGACCTCCAGTCAGAATCCTCTTCTGCATGACACGCATGAGGGGTTTCGCTAGGCCGAATCATAGAAGGCCTGGATTCGATGTATCAGTTTCATCAGCATCTGTGGCATTGAGAGTTTAGAGGCCTCATTTGAGTGGGCAACCACCTAAAGTAGCAATATGCATTTGTGTAGTAACCAATTGGGCCAATGACTCCGCCAGGCTCACAAATAAACTTTCCATTGACTTCTTCATTGCACTATCCACTGCCGAAGCTATGACATCTACAAGCGCTGAGGCTACTACATGAGACAGACGATTTGCTTCTTCAGCTTACCCACGAGATTGCTCTGCAATAATACCACCGGATTCCCGTCGTGGGGGCCTCTCTAGTCAACCGATGTAGGCGGACGCGAAATTTGATCCGACCACGATGACGTGGCATCCAGCCGCCCTGTCTCATCACTAGATCCCGTCCCTCTTGCTCAATTATCTATAAAATGTCATTCCTGCGCTCTCGCAGCGCAGTTCTGATAGTCACCTGAGTGAGGATCAGTGCATAGGTCATACTGTTCTTCCTGTGATGAACAATCTTTTGATTCGTAGTTCTCTCCACATTTTCGACAGCGAGGAACCGATCGGCATCCCTTAATGCTATGCCCATAGCGCCAATGTATAATACACTGAAGGGGGCGGGAAAATGGTGATTCAACCCGGTAATGAATTGCCACGCTTTTATCTCTGTCGGACGAGTTATTCGGTGAAGGTAACAATGACTGATTCTGTAGGGATCCTGTTGTTATCAATTAACAGACGCCAACAAGATACGTACGTGACTCCGGCCAGAGAAAACATTGCTAAATATATGAAGGGGTAAGGCTTGAGTCGACCCCACGAACAGTCCTTTAACACAAGCTAAGTGCACAGGAATGAAGCAGCTCCCCGGATGTCAGGCAAACGCTGTACATTTGAGAAGGTCAGCGATATAGCCTGGTCTGGCAAATAGCAGAGAATGCCCCCGAAACCAAACTGGTGTACTTCGTTGATCAAGTGATGGTGAGCTATCACCTTCTGAAGCTCTTCCTGGATGAATTTGGGGTTTTTAATTCGAATTGACTCTCCATTCGTCGGTACCAGGGCAACAGGAACATTGGTCAGTACGTTGTGCAAGAACAGGTCAAATGTCAGATCATTAGTTGCAAGAGAAGCCGAATAGACAGTGTTTAGCTGGCCGGAAGTAGAAACAGACACCAGTCTGGTGTGCCTAGGTCACTCACCACCCGATATGCAGTGGTACCCCTGGAGGGTACACCAAGAAACGAGGAAGGGGCCTCTCTAGTCAACCGATGTAGGCCGACGAGAAATTTGAGTGATCCGACCGCGATGACGTGGCATCCAACCGCCCTGTCTCATCACTAGATCCCATCCCCTGTCTGTTCCACAAAAGTGGTACCTCATCGTCGCAAAAAAAAGGAAAGGTAAAAAAACGTCTATACTCAAGATAAGTCGCGGCGAAACATCAAACATACACAGACATGAAATATGTAACCAATACAGACGAAAATTGTAAGGAACGATAAGCGTACAGTCTACGCGGCAACGCCTTCAAAAAAAATGTTGAGCTAAGCCCGTCATTCCCACCCGAGGAATATCATCAGTATCACTGTTTAACATGATTAAGGACTTTCTTAGAAATCGAACTGCACAACTCATGCTGGGTGAGCTTAAATCAGAAGCTTAGAATTTGGGAAATAGGGGCACTCTACAAGGGGCTGTGCTCTCACCCATGCTATTTAATTTAGCAATGTCCAAGGTTGCAAGAAATCTGGAGAAAATTGAGGGTATACATCAGGTGGTATATGCCGACGACATAACCATATGGAGTGCCAAGGGTAATGTAGGACAGACAGAGACCAGATTACAGGAAAGTTTATATGTTGTAGAGAACACACTGAAAGACATGGGGTTGAAATGCTCGGCAGCCAAATCAGAACTCTTGGTCATTAAACATCGCAGCAAAGGTCGCAAACCAAGAGGTTACATTACGGAAGATGAGCCAAGAGTGTGCTTATACACTCATGAAGGATCCGCAGTCAGGCTAGTTGAAACAATCAAGGTTCTTGGGTACCACATAGACGGAAACAATGCTAACCATAGAACAATACGACATATCTCGAATAAAACAGATGAAGTCATTAGGTTACTAAGGAGAATTACCAATAGACACAGAGGCTTAGGAGAAGATAGCGCTTTGAGGCTAATACACGCCTTTGCTCCCTGTCACCTTACTTATATGGTTGGATTATTCAAATGGAAGCAGGCAGAACTTAACAAACTAAATCTGATGCTCAGGAAGCTCGTTAAAGTAGCCCTAGGGATACCCAGTAACGCTGCAACTGACAAACTCATGACTATAGGGGTGCAGAACACAATGGAAGAAATGGCGGAGGCCCAACAGCTAGCGCAACACGAAAGATTGACAAAATCACGAGCTGGCAGGAACATATTACAAGCAATAGGTGCAGAACTGAATACGTCAAGGAGCCCAATAGAGGCTGAAGTAGAATTAAGGACTGACATTAGGAACAAGATCAGAACCAACCCTCTCCCCAGAAACATGCATCCAGAATATAATGTCGAAAGGAAAAAGGCAAGAGCTAAAGCACTCTTGCAGGAAATAGAACAGCAGAACCAATTGGCAGCGGTAGTTGATGCAGCCTGGGTGAAAGGTAAAGAAGCATATACGGCCATTGTCTCAAATTATCAAGGGAAGGCGCAAGATGCTATCACTATTTTTACCAATGACCCCATGGTGGCGGAACAAGTGGCAATTGCTCTAGCCATCAGGAGTAATAAGTGGGCCTGCATTTACAGTGATTCGAAATCCGCTATAAAGTGTTTTGATAAAGGCTACGTAGCTGGTGTTGCAGCTAAACTTTTTGAAAACATTGGAATTATGAGAACTGAAATCCGATGGTTTCCTGCGCATATGGGGAAAGTGGACGAGACTCGGATAAACCTCAATGAGGTTGCTCATGACTTGGCACGAGGACTTGCTAACCGTGACAGTCACAACCGAGCCGTTCACCACCAAGCCAGGGAATCTAGAGATTATTTAATAACATACAATGGCATTACCAAACACTACTATTCAGGACGCAGGCAATTCCCATTGCCACATTCAAAACTGAACAGAGCTCAGGCAGTTTCACTACGCTTATTGCAAACAGGTACATATCCTACACCGTACACCATTAATAAAATATATCCAGAGAGGGAGATTAAGATGGACTGCAACGATTGTAATGGCATTATTGAAATCAGACATATGCTGGCGGGGTGTCCCGCGACTCTCCCCAACCTCGTTGAAGAATGCACACAGTGGGAGAAAAGGATTCAAAGCCCATTGTTTGAGGGCCAACAATGGGCCGTCCAGAGGGCCCATGATGTCGCTGAAAGGCTTGGCCTGACAGTGCCAACGTGGGAACGGCCGGCCTTGGCTTAGTAAGTCGAGCCTCCGGACCTCATTACAATAAATGTTTTCACACACACACACATAAAAGCTCGTATGTTCCCCAATATGATATGATGAAAATAATGAAAATACCATAGGATTGATTATATGAGCGAATAAGAATCCCTTAGAAACATCCGTATATGTTTAAATGGAATTAATAGATATAGAGTTTAGGTCTCCTTTCTTTTCTTTTTCTCTTCTTTCTTTCTTTTTGCTGTAGGGCCGCTCTTGTTTAAGTACGTGTGTACTCAAACATGTACACGTATTTGAGCACGCATCAGGCTTCCTTGCTGTGCTTCAACTTCTGTACTCGCCAGAGATAATTCAATGACGACATACATAACTCAGTCATAGCCTCACTCTGCGCGCAGATGGCAGCCTCAGCTCCATGGTAAATTTCTTTTAGTGAACGTTTTCGGTTAAACCAAATTCTGTTGTTGGTGAAGGTGATCCACGACTTCGAGCGTGTATTATATATACACTTTAGTACTGTCTAACTTTACGTGTTTCTGTACTTTAATGTGTATTTAGACAGTGTATAATTAACTATGACTGTAAGCCTCCCTGTAACGACACCAGATAATGGTCGTCAGTGTCAACAAAATACATTTTAATAACATAATAGCATTTGAATAACTTAAGATTCACAACTTTTTATTATTATATTTATATTGGTGGTTCGGGATGGAAACATCAATAAACTCGTTTTATAAACCAGAAGCAAGACTTTCGTCTTAATTGCGTTTTCTCCAACAGTTACAAGTGTTCCTTGCCATTTCGAAGATTTGGCACGTAAAGCCCCATAATTTATTTCATATTACGAAGGTCAATTAGTCAAGAACTCCACTAAAGAAAATTATGCTATTATTGCTGAATGAAGCCTATAGGGCACAAACTTAAGATCAAAGACAAGCGGGAGCGTCACAGTCGTTCAGATAGGTCGCTTAATCGGAGAAACATCAGCAGCGCCTTCGTAGCCTTCCCGCCTGAAGACCGCATCAGCCGGCGCTCCTAGATCGTTTCCTCAGAAAGCGGCCGGTCGTCGAGGCGTGTCAACGCCATCACGAGCGACTTTCTCTGGGAGCTGTAGCGAGGAACAGAGGGCATGCTCGACGGTTTTTTTCTACCTTCCTCACTTTATTTCTCCGTGTGTGCCTTCTTTTTTTGTTCTTTCTGTCTTCCCTTACCACCTTCCTCAATGCAGTGCATCAAACTGGATATTTATCTTCCAGTGAATCTTCCTGCCTTTTACCTCTCATTCCTGTCTCTCTCTCTCTCTATCTTTCTCTCTCGGTAAAGCTCGTCACAATCAAGTTTCACTTGTCCCGTAAGAGAAGACAAGTGTGTCCGGTTTTGAGACACTAAGGCAGCCCTTAAAATGTTTTCATTTGTCATAGGTAAAAGGACTTAGGACCAGTTGATATGTAATAGTTGAGAGAGTGTCATCATCAAGCCATGGATAAAGGACATGTTATCATCATCTTTCAGAGACCGTGAAGTCACCCCGGCATTGCTGGTAAGAAGCTTCCCGGTTTACCCGTAAATATACACACATATATATATATATATGTATATATATATATATATATATATATATATATATATATATATACTGACCGGTTGCGATCCCCTTATCAATAGCAGACTCGTCAACAAAGTTGGACTTCCTGTCTGGAACCGTGACACGTGGTTAATAGTCCTCTCTGAATCGATGCGTCCTTAAATATCCGACTGCAATCACTAATTCACTGCTCTTGATGCGACACCGCCATGCCGCCTCTGGCGAGGGGAGCATTTAAGGATGCTTACTTGGACCCGATCACAATGATAATTAAAATGACGACACGCCAACGTATGACTCTTTCAGTAGTAAAGACTCCATTGAGCACCAGTCGTGCCGTTGTTCCCGCTATGACATATAACGCCTTCTTCTTCAGGAAGCATGAAGTTAACTCGACTCAACATGGACCGTGTGCGGCGCCAGCCCAGAACCCAACGAGTTCATTGGTGCAATTCCTCAAGAAGACCGTTTATCAACTCAATGCGCTCCTCCACGTGCACACGCAGGCAGTGCTCTTATTTAAGTGCTCTCTCGCTCGCTTCTTTCTCTCCCTCTGACCCCTTGCTCCAGTGCAGGGCAGCAAACCGGACACGGGTCTCGTCGTCCTACTTGCATTTTTTTCTTTTCTTCTCTCCTTCTATATTTCTGACGCATGGCGCAAGGTTTGCTACATCAGTCGCTTAAGTTTCGTTGATCTGGCATAAATGACAGTAGGACAACGTTAATGCTATAATTTGTGGAGCGAAATGGCGAATTCGCCATTTATGCACAAAAAAAAAAGAGAAAGGAACTGTACAGGTTGAAGACACGAAAGCAAGCGCTGCGTCAATGAAAAAAATTTCGACAGAAAACATCTCAGGCTGGCCGTCGTCGTTAATGCAGTTAGCATCGACGCAACGTGGCGACACACCCTATTGCTGTCGCCTGAACGCGTCATCTATGTGGCGTGTACCTGCAGCCGGCCTCCTCTCTCGCGCTTACCTCTGGACACGCTGCGCCATCTAGTGGGTCCGCCGCGAAGTCTGCGCGTGATGCATGTCGGAATATATACACACATATGCAAGAAATCGTGTATGATTTTTTCCGGTCCTAAGCGGAATCTAACTCGCGTCATTCAGACGATCTCATCGGAATGTATATGTCATTGAAGAGTGACATGTGCCCAGTGGCACAACAGGACAATTTTTTTCCAAACTGCCGTCAAAGGGGTTCATTGAAAAGCGGCACGTACCTAGGGGTGCATACTCAGTGACCCAAATTGGCGCGCAAGCGCTTCATTGGCGAGTGGCACATGGATGCGGACAGACAGAGAGATATACGTACAATGAACTGGGAGCTGTGTGAAGCTCTTAAAGAAGGCTAATCGCATTATAACGCTATCTACTGGCGTGTGCGATTACTGGCTTCTCTGCAGGGCACTAGTGCTTGATGTGAAAGTCTCTTTTTGTGAATAGCGATGCGGGGATGGACGGACGACACCGGGCAAAAGGTGCTGATCACCGAAGTTGGTTTATGGAAAACGTGAGAAAATAAGGAGAGGGGCACGAGGTGAGAAGGAGTAGCGCACACAACGGAAAGAAGAGGGCGCGTTATACACCAGCCACAAGATAATGATTGCATCGATTCAGTTTCTTTCTTTTATTTGTTTCTTTAGCGAAATTGCGGCCAGCTTTCTTATCGCTACGGTAGATGTGCCTCCTACTTAACGTAGTTCAGTAAACTAATAGTCAACAACACTCGATCAAAAGAAGCCGGAAAAGTTCGACTGGTAAAAGGAACGCATCTACGTTAAAGGGCCGCTCACTTGAAATAATAAATCAAGCTAGTTGGCAGATTGCATTTTTTTTTCAAATTGTAATTACGCCACTTTTACTACGAGTAGAGATTTTATGTGTAAAATAAGGTACAAATGGGAGATCTGCGATGACGTCATCGACGCGCCCATAATCATCTGCACACATCACCTGACACGCATGATCCCTTAATCCATGCTGTTATCGTTCTGCTACCCCATTCGTATACTCATTATATTTTTCTACAACTCCGCTTGATTGACGGATGCAGTGTTTACCTTTAATTAAAACTGTACAACAGGGTAGGGGTACAGGTGGAGTACTACTCAAGGTTAGAAATAATTCCGAGGTTTGCAAGGAAGCCTAGTACAATAGGCTATCGAAGGGACGAAAGATTGAACGGTATTCTCTACGGCGTGTTCCAAAGCCATGGGTTTCCACTATAATCAGATGGATTATGACAAAGAATTTGGGAGCGAAAGCAAACTTATAGATAAGGCAAGAATGCCAAAGTGATGAGCAACACGTGATGCACACACAAACACTCACACAGGCACATACATACATACATACATACATACATACATACATACATACATACATACATACATACATACATACATACATACATACATACATACATACATACATACATACATACATACGTAAACACACGCTCACGCACATACCCACTCGCACACGCGCATCAAAAGTACGCAGCAATTAGCTGTTCATCTGTAAAGCGCGCAGTTTTTTTAATAAATGGCACTTTGTACCACTGAGACATCATTTTGTCATTCTTGATGTATAATATCACCGTATATCCCAACAAAGTCTGACAAAAATAAAAAATGAAGGTACGTTTCCTTATCTACCATCTTTCGCTAATCATTTTCACAACACTCTTAATGCAGAGCGTAAGTAGGTATTCGGCAGGCCTGAACCCTTACTATATGGTCACGGTTAGTAGTTAGGAGGTTTTCTTACTGGTAGAAATCCTGTGCGGGATGTCATAGATTCTCGTTTCCGCGCTTACAAAAAAGAAAGGTGGTGGACTCCTTCTTATCTATTTTTTAGGTATATTTCACAGCGGCTATCACGATACATATTTCTTTAGTTGTGCCTTGTTCCTTCCGGAAGAAGGAAATAAAAGAAATGTCTTCCGCGAAACTCGTAGTATAGCCTTCAGCGCACGAAAACACAGGAACAGTATAAATGACGAAGGCAAAGTGCTCATAGGTTTGGTGTGTTCAAGCATTACGCTCGAGTGCGCACAATTCGCATAAGCACCGAACTTACAATGTTTGCTGACCAAGCAGAGAGCGAGAGAGAGAGAAAGGATGCATAGAAAGGCTGGGAGTTCGAAAAAAAAAGGTAAAGAGAGAGAGAGAAAAAAGAAAGATGTACAATGCAAGAATCTACGTGAGTAGACAATCGGTGCGCAAAGGGGCCTGGATGTAAGCTCGTTAGACGTGAACTAATACCTTCAAAATACATTACTAGAACAGAAAGAGCGCGTTCAACAGCACTAGACCGCAAGCGCGGATACAATTACTGCTTATTCCATATCCCCACCAGCGTAAAGCTTGCGTGCTGGAACGCGATGGAGGCATTGCGCACGGCATTTACGGCAACGCGGAGCTGGTTATTAATGACGCTCGGCTTGCACCGAACTTGGGGGTGGGGGTGGGGGGAGGGAGGGGCGAATGCTCTCACGCGTCGGGTATATTAGCCACGCTCGAAGGCCTCCGGGAATCGCCCGCCGCCGGCGCACGGTTTCTCATCGCGTCCGGACGAAACGAACGGACGCGGCAAGCGCGTCGCCGTCGTCATCCCTGTCACCTTGAAGCGGCCATAACTCGCTCGTCCAGATCGGAGACAACAATGGCGAACCATCCGCAACCAGGCACCGGCTCTTCCTCGCACGCCCTTCACCTTATTATCTCTGGAAGGGAGGGGAGTGAAGGGTGGCGGGGGGGGGGGGGGGGGCGTCAGGGGAGGCGTTGAAACAGCCCGCGCGGACAATGAGATGAGGAGCCGTTGCACTTGCGGCAGCGGATGAAACGACGCGTCTTCTTCAGCCGGTTTTTTTCTCGGAGAAGACGGGACGCTTTTTGATGCCCGCCCGGCCGCGCGACAACGGGCGACCAGTGTGCGAAACGAAAGAACACGGGAGCGCCTTCACGGCCTCTTGTCGCGGTATATATCCCCGAGACGAGCCGAGTGTTTTCCGACACACAAGCGGCGGAACCACACTCGCACAGGGAAAACCGGTGTTCGCGCGATGTTCGCGGGTCGCTCGCGCGGGGACGTCGGCAGTGTGTGTCAGTGTGCGCAACCTCGCGAGCTGCGTGTGTATAAAGTGAACCGCCGCGCACGGGAGAGAGGGAAGGAGATAGCTGGCCTCCTGCGCGGTGGTCAGCAGGTGTGCTCCTCCTTCCCCCTTCGAGCCGCACCAGTGCGTGGTTCGAGTGCCCTTCTTGCTCGGTGTGGGTCGGCGTGAGCTGTCGACCCGACTCCGACCGGGAGTCACCGTCGCTTGCCTCGCACGAGGGGTCAAGGTGAAGCAGGAAACGCGCGTTCTCCGTCCGGCGCGCGCGAGCTCGCTCTACGTGCTGCCCTCCCCACCACCACCCTTCCCGCCCTCCACACCGCGCCAAGGGCCCCACGCTTGTGTTTTATAACTGGGAGATGCACTTGGCGTGCTCCGGCTGGGCGGCTGGCCGCTCCAAACGTTTCGAGCGCTGGAAGCCCGAGAGTCTTTTGTTTGTGGTTTTCTTTTACTTTCGACGGTGCGTGCAATCGTTCGTAGGACACCGTACGGTATCGTTATGCGTGGGAAGAAGATTGCCCTGGTTCCTCTCTCATTCTTTTTTTTTTATATTGCATGAAAAGTATACCCCCGCTACGGCAGTGCGCACAATGCCTTTTGTTCGGTGACAGTTGCGATCGCTTCGGTTGTTTCGATTAGTAAGATATTATTGTTTCGGTTGGTGTAGGACTTGCTGCCAGAGAGGTTCGGGTTCCGGTGCAGTTGGCACGAACTCGCCACGGCGGACCCTTGGCGTATTTTTCATCCGTTCCAATCTGCATCGCTTGAATGATGATATCGTGTTACTTCTGCCGGGCCCCCTTCGTGACCGAAGAGAATGTACTCGCCACAGGCAATTTACATGCGACGGTTCAGAGTTCTGTCGGACGAGTAGTTCACCCGAGGACTACTAGCTCTTTGTGTCCACATCAGAATTTCGACGTAGCTGCGATTGATCAAGAAATGCGAGGCTTTTTCGTTGCTGCGCTTTCTAGGATCGTAGGAAGCGCAACGGTGACGTCACACACAGCGGTGACGTTAACACAGCGGTGACGTCAACACAGCGGTGACGTCAACACAGCGGTGACGTCAACTCCGTTGGTGCGTTTACTTTGCGGCTTCCATTGCAAAGTTGGCGATGGTCGAGATGACACTGCTTGAGCCGGGCCGAAAAGCAATGTTTCCACAGCAGCCACCGCAGTGGTCACGGTGTTTTTTCAGGTCACCGGTTCGATTGCCAGCAGCAGCGGTAGCTATTCATTGGACTCGAACTGCAAGGGGGTGTGCTAAAGAGCCCCGGCTGGTCGAAAAAACTCCGAGGCCCTCCGCCATGGTGTCAGTCGTGATGAGTGGTTTTAAAAAGGAGAAAAGGAAAAGATAAGTACAGCGCCGTTACTGCCTCTCGTGCGAGGGCACCTCCACAGCGCTGTACGGGTGCGGGGAAAGGGATAAAAAGAGTAGTGGAGAAAACAGCGCCCCAGTGTTATACTTCACGATGTTAAACTCCGTGAATCAAGTAATCTTTCCAAAGCAACGTCAAACAGCAGCTACGTAAGCTAGGCTTCATCGAACCAAGTGCGAGTTATATAGCGATAGTTAACGAAGGGAAAGGCTCATTTTTCTGCTGTTATTATTGCAAAAGGAGATGAACCTAGACCTAAAGAAAGAGAGGGAAAGACAGGGAGGTCAGCCAGTGCATGGACCGGCTGGTTACCCTGTGCTGAGGTAAAGGGATAAAGGGAAATAAAGGTGATAGAAGCAGAGACAAGCCCAAAAGTAAAAAAAAAAAGCAGCGAAATATAGCACGTGACACTTACCAAAGTCTGTCACTTAGTCCACTTGTCCTCAACAAGCCGCTGACAAGTGTCTCGAGCAGTGTCCGATGATTCTCGCTTCAGAGAGACGGGCGATTGTGCCGCCTGTCTAACGCGATTTGAAGTTCCTTTTCTATAGGCGCACGGAAACGAGGTCATTCACAAAGGAGACGCGCCATCGTCTCCTCACAGCCACATTTTGTCACACGTAGGGACGTCGGACATTGCGGTGCGAAACAAATGGGCGTTTGTGAGGCCACAGGCAGCACAGAAGCGTTTCCTCAGGTCGCGACATCACTGGCGAAAAAGACGCGAGAACGGTCACAACTGGCAACCTCACTGAGAACTTAAGCATATTTTCTTTTTTTGATGCCCTATAGCGCCCAACCCAGACACTAACGGTGGCTTTCCTCCTCCTTCCTCTGTGTGTATGCGTTTCTGTGAAAGAACGCATAGGCTAGGCTTAGGAGTATTGCCATTGGCAACAAACAATGGCGCGCAGGTTGGCTACAAACTTGTAGCTCGACAGCGACTCCCGGAAAACAAACTGTGGTCGCACCGCCTCGTTTACGGGCTCTGAGCCAAACCTTCCTTACCTCTTTGTTACACTAGCGTTGTGTAAATACAAATGGCGTACACTTATCAGGACTACAGACAAAAAGCACAATAAAGTTGCTGAGTGGATTTTGTTCACGCTAGAGAATCCTCACTGTAAACTTTGCAATTCACAGTGTGCAACTTTTGTATGGTGTTCAATACCTTTTTTAAAAATACTCTGCCTTTTCCTGTGATGTACACCGTGAGTTATCGAATCAAGGTGTTTTGCTTAACAGCGACGGACATTTCAAGTATCCTGTATGAAGCATCTAAGCGATCTTCACTATCAATCCATTCAAAAGTCACAGCTATAATTTTCAACTTTCCTCGAGCCTCCTTTTGGTGCGTAAACTTCTGCGTTACGATTTGGCACGCACAAGTTTTGAACGCCGTAAGATTTTCTTCGAATCATTGTATATTACTTTTAAATTCTTCTGTTCAAAAGTATCCACTTCCGATAATGCCCGAGTAGGAACAGCAGTACTTCAAAAGAAATGAAAGAATAAAAGCACTCTAAAGTATTGTTTCCATAATTACTAGTGCATGCAAAAGAAAGAAATAGGAAACAGAAGAAAGAACAAGAGAGGAGACCTATGTAGAAACAAAGCACCTGCAGTGGACGCAAGTCAAGGACGCCAGCCAACCACACTTTTCAGCATTTGACCTAAGAATACTTCATTTCACCAAGAACGTCGTCAAGGAGAGACATTTAGCAATCGAGTCTACTCAGAAGAAAGAGTAAACATTTACCGATCGTTCTCTCAAAAAAATAGTTTTCAGAGTAAGCAATCTGTCGACTTTTCTACAACTTATTTCGCATCCGTAAAGTTATGAAATTCAAATTACGAAAAGGTAAATTTCAGAAATTGAGTTCGAAATATCTCGTATTATCACATTCCTTCGTTGCCTTCGCACCGTATATTCTTTCTGTTCCTCTCTATCTCTCTTTTTTAATTGAAATAAAATAAAAGAAAGGCATGTAGTGGCCCTATAACGGTGATGGCTACAACATTTTGCACAGCAGAAACAACAAAATAAAAAAAATTATATGTAGTAAGAAAAGGAAAAGAAACAGCGTCATAAGGCCAGAAAGCCACAGCACACACTCCCATACACCCACTAACATGTAAATATAAAAGGCAGAGGCAAGTCTCATCATAATGAGTTTGTAAACAAAGTCACGAACACGCACAAGCGGCCGCCAAGCAGACTGCGATGAGCATGTAAACAGATGGGCAATACACGGACTTAAAAACAATGCACGCGCAGAATGTGACAGCCAAAAATTAGTTTCAGCACACAATTCTTTTCTGCAAGACTGTCTGCGGCATTACGCAATACTTCATTCTATTTGCGATCGGTTTCGTTTGCGTTTTGATTTATGTTTTTTTTTTCGTAGTACCACCCGATTCCTGACGATGGGAGGTTTTCTCCCCCCCCCCCCCCCCCTTCCATCGTCATTGATATGGCGTGTCGTGTACTTGGTCGCGTTTTGCGCGAAGCATATACGCCAGTGTCCCAATAAAATTGTACTTTACGTTATGTTAGGTTACCTGTACTAGTTAATTAGGTCTAGTTTCAAAACCTCGCTGCCAACGCCGCCCTCCTGCTCTCCCGCCTTCATCCTTTATCTTTTTTTTTTTTTTCCGCAGCAACGTTTACCTGGGCCGCGAACGACGCCAGTGCCGCTAGGCACCAAGAGATGGCGCCACTACCCGCTGCAGCGGCTTATATCCCGGGGACGCGACAATCGATCCTTCCGGCGGCGTCAACAAGACGCGGTTTCGACGAAGCCTCTCTCCTCTTAGCGGCGCGCGTGGGTCTCTTCATCGAGATGGCCGAATTTCGAGATCAAGTAGCGCTAATTAATACCCCGAAATCAAAGGTGCCGGCCAAATGCCCCGCTCTGTGCTACGAATAAAGTTCCGCTCGTTTCCTCTAGGCGTCACAAGAAAGTCGCACTGGAAGCACACTTTGTTCCCCGCTTAGCTATCTTGAGTTGAAACGAATAGCTCAGGGACGTCGATAAATTGGGCAGTAGAGGCAGTGAAGGGTGTTTAGAGACTGACTCCAGCCATTTCATTTCATGGTCAACAACTCTAGTACAACTAAGGATGTATGGCATTGATACGAAGGAGGAATTAATTAGGATCAACGCCAAAGCCCCGTCTGACGCGGTATGGGATCAACGTCTCGGCAGGCGGCTTAGCTAAGCGTTAACTAGTTCTCGCGCAGCGCTCCTGAGAAATGCGTTTCTCGTCAACGCGGATAACGGTAAGACAAAGTAAGACGTCTTTTTTTTATCGTTATTTAACGCATTCTTTTTGCCGAATTTCATTTCCAGAGGTTGTCGCGCGCATAGAAAAAAAAAGAATATCAAAAATACATCGCTAAATAAAAAAAATATAGTCTCAGCTTCTTTTTTTAATTTTAGGTCAGGTTATGTGCGCAGAAAGAACATCCTCCATTCACAAGCATGTGGAACACCAAGGAAACGTCCACTTCATTTTAAAAGCCGCGCAAAAGGAACGGCAACACAAGATAGAGAAGCACACTTCAGGCGACGAACTAACAGCCAACATTTGTTGAACGAACTCGCCGGGTTTTACATTCTATTGCAAACGTCTATTAGCCGTCCCGAATTCGACCACTCACATAACGTCACATCACTTCAATGAGACGCCGTTCGAGGGCATCAGGGATGGGTGGTTGAAAAAGGACAGTTGAAGTACACGTGTTCATGGCGCCACGTGGCCAGCAGCTTCTTCAAGAAATTCAGACGTAGATCTGATTGTCATGAAGAAAGCGATTCCAGTTATTTGCTGTTCGCCATAGAAAGGAATAAAGGAAAGGAGCAGAAAAAAGTGGCGGTGCGTACGCGTGGGAAAGCAAGCTCAAGGTGATTACCAGTGCCAGGAGATATAGTTGATGGAGGGACAATTTACGTAAGACACGTGGTGAAGCTGGCATACAAAAAACTTCAGATAACGAGAGACGGGCGGCACGGCGATGAAAAGATAGGGCCGACGAGCCAGACCATGATTTTAGCGATAAAATCCATGATGTCCTACGTGCATGGTGTATGATTGAATTTTGTCGCCGATTGTCAGTGGATTCATGTTCGTTGACCAGACGATTAAATGACTACTTCTGACGACTACTTAGAAAATGTGGTCGTCTTCAATTACTCGGGAAATATAAAAAGAAGCAACTACATTGTTTCGCTTCAGACGCGCTCATCATACGATAGGTTCTTACGATTTATCAACTTCCGAAAATTTCATTTGAGTGCTGCTTAGAGCATTATACGCGGTAGCCTAGCTTGATAAGCTTACGCGTGTAGGGCGACAGACATTTCCGAGATATCAAAGCAGCGGTCGCAAATGTCGCGAATAAGTTGGCTCGCCTCGTTTTTTAAGAGGCTAGAGAATGTGGTAGGAAAACAACAAATTGTGAGAATTCAAAGTAAGAACACCCTTCGCTTTGTGATCTAAGTGCACTTCGCCGATTAAGCGTTCGTAAAAAGCACGGACTGACGCCTACATTTAGAACCACTCAGTCTAACTGTGCAGTGGCGCTCGACAGAGCTTGGCGAAAAAAGTCTTTTTTTTTTTTTTTTTTCAGATTAGATTCAGAAGGTTCGAGCGAAAAGAGCCCCGGGTACATTTCTGCGCGCACTCTGCGCGATATCAATCTGCATTTCGATGTTAAAGCCCGGCACTCAGTGTCTACCGTCTACTCGGTCACGGCTTTACATCACCGTCCAAAGAAACCAAAGGCAAGAGAGAGAGATATAAAGAAAGAGAAAGAAAAGCATCACAAAGACGATCCTCCGAGAAACGCCGTCCCAATTACTCAGGGCATTAAAAGTCCATTACTCTCCGCTATGCAGTAAAAAAACAAAAATAAAAAAATACGCAAGTTAAAAATAAACAAGAAATAAAATTAGAGGATGCCGTATATAGAAATCGCAGTTACTCTTCGCCCTCTTGGTTGTGCGGTTTGGCTAGCGAAATCGCGGCGACATTAGGCAAGGATTGCAATGACCACCGGCTCGACGTTTGAAGCGACTCGAACGCGGCCCCCATATAGGATGCGGCCCAGATCCACAGTACATAAGGAGAGCCCAGAAGCATAAATGAAACGGCCAAGATGGGGGAGCCGAGAAGGAGAAATCACCATTCGTGCACACCGGCCAAAGCGTCTTCTCACTGGGCAGGAACATAGCGCGGCAGCCTCGAAAAACCGGGGAAAAAAGGCTCGGGAGAAACGGCTCGGCGTAAGAGGCGCGGTGTCTCCCCCCTCCCCCCCCCCCCCCCCTTCTGCTTACGAAGCATCCCGCGAAGTGAGCGTCTCTGCGTCGCCGCCGTTTTTGTCCGGTCGCGGCCTATCGAACAGCGTGCCGGCGTTGTTCCCGCGGGCATTGGACGGGACACGAAGTGGGTGTCTGCCACGGGCCGCGATCTGTTCCTTTTCTTATTTGTTTTTCCCTTCCCGGGCCAGACCGAATCCTTGCTCGGCCGAAACTCGATAAAGCGGGCGCGGCGTCGTGGCGAGGAGGAAGCGAGGAGGAGACGGGGATGCCTCGAGAGAGCATCGCGCACGCGAGGTCAGCAATGACCCTCGGCTGCGCGACCACGCTTGCACCACCGGCCACCCCCGCCGCCCCCACACCCCCCGGTATCCCGCGCCATCGCGCGCCGGCGCGATTGTCCATCAAACATCGATTAGCCGAGCGCGCGCGCGCTGCTCAGTGCTCTGCCATGTCTCAGGCGCGCCGACGCCGCAAAAAAAAACTGGATAAGCCTGCAGGGTGCGCGTTCCATCGCCGCAGCGGTCCGCCGCGCTGTCCAGTCGTACCGGAGACCGACGCCGCTACACGCACCTGGAGGCCGGCCCGGTCGGCATGCTTTTACGCTGATGCGGCCGCCGGAGTTCGAGCCCGCTGCGCTGTCGGCTTGAGTTATGGAGAAAGTGATGGACGGAAGAACCTTCTTCCCTCCGGAGGCTACTCGCTCGAGATGAATCTCTGCGTGTGTGGACGAAAAAAATAAATAAATAAGTGGACGATTCGGTAACGCCGGCAGTAGACGTGCCAAGAGCAGGGCGTCTCTGGAAAGTTTAGCGCGAGAGTTGTTTCTTTCTCCTCCTCCGAGGCAGACACGGAACTTCCTTCCGCGCGTGCTCGCATCAATCACGCATACTGCCGAGATTGGGTCTCACTTCGGAGGTGGGGCCTGCCTGCTCCGGGGATCGGTAATACCGCTAAGAGCAGCGGTACCCTCCCCAGGATATACCTCGTGTCCGAATAGATTACTGCTCGCGCGCACGAGGTGTATACTGTGCACGCACGAGTACAGCGTTGGCCCCGTTGCAGACTTTTTTTCCTCGTTCCGGTGGGGGACGCGTCGTGTCAAAGTGTGTTACGTTACAAAGAGCGCAGATTGCTTGAAATTCAATAAAGAGGGGACAACGGGCCGTCGCGGAGGGCAGGCGCGAGTCATGCCTGAAACGGGGGAGTTGCGCGCGCTGTTTCCCGTTGAAGCCGCGCATGCACTCTCCACGAAAAGACGGCACGGAGAACGAGCGCACATTTTTTCGCCCGCTTCCTGGTTGTTCCTTTCTCTACGTCATCGCGCTTTTCGGCCGGGGGGCCCGAGGATGAGAGTAACAAACAGCGATGTCAACAACGACATTACGAGTAAGGAAGGCATCGGAGCGAGAGAAGATGCGACGACAGAAAGCACGCAGCAAGAGAAGAAAGCAGCACCCGGCCGAGGGAACGGACATTCCGTCGTCTCCGCGCAGCCAGCGGCTTCGCAACTTTTCGGGCCGGTCACGCCAAATCTATTGCGGCCGGGCGCATTGAGCGTAACGGAAACGCGAGAGACGATGACTGCATAGGCCGTCGAGAGAGCGGGCTCTCCAGCATTTGTCTTTTTTTTTTTTTGCGACAGCGTCCAACGCGACAACGTCACCGACGCGGGGTTGCGGCGGCAGCTTGACGCTTCTGGCGCTGACAGTTTGCAAAGGATCGGCGCGAGAAAATGGCGATGAGCCGAGGTTCTACCAAAGCGCCCTTCTCGAACAAAGGCTCTCCTGCACGACTCTCGCGCCAAAGCCTCCTCCCTTTCCCTTTTATCACCGGGTATTATTTATTTTCATTCCCCCCGAGAGGCTGAAAGATGACGCGAGTCGCCAGTCACAGTGACGACTTTCTGCCTGCCGCTGGCAACAGAGCAGCGAGTCGGACACGCCTATTTGAATACGCCGCGACCGGCACGCGTTGGAACGAGCCGACCACTCTGAATGAGGATGATAAAGGGACAGAGGAGGTCAAATGGCCGGGGAGACGAGACCATTGTGCAAAAGGCCGTCGCTCTCTGTTCACCATTCTCCCCTCCTCCTTGTTCCCGGGAGCTTGGAGCTTTCATCGGCAGACTCGGCGGTCTCCGCGCTTCGCGCTGACTCGGATTTCAGGCCGCGGTTCGCGTCTTGCGTGTCCACACTTCGGCTGCTGCAATAGAAACGCTTCTGGGAGATAAAGGCTTTTTTCTGCAAAAGGAAACACTTCTGCGAGAGGAACACGTCGGCAGCGGGAACACAAACTGAGGAGCGCCGGTTGCTTCTGCAACGACTCTTCAATTGCATCGTCTTTCTGAAATTTTCACGGCATGCCTGATACGCGTGCGACAATAGGCGGCTATTGAAAAGCTAAGGCGTGTGTCTTTTAGGTAAGGTTCCTTCGATATTTCTTGGCAGAGAACGATAAAGTAAGTCAAGGAGGCCGAAGTAAGCTTGTGAGCCCATGTATCAGAAACTTGCTTCGTGTGGGTGCGTCGTTGCTGTCCCGTTAGGTGTACACAGCATGCCAACATGAGAGGGAAGACCCAATTTGAGCTTAAAGCCTATGATTTTTCTAGCTACTAAAATATGCACGAGGAGAGGCAGTGAGGGTTGGTATGAGAGAAAAGCTTAGAGAAGAATTCTACAGCATGGCAAGCACAGAGCAAATATGAGGGAGTCAGGTTCTGACAACCTATTGGTGGAATTTCTGCACAATGTGCTCGCTTTTGCTTTGATGCGAACGTCGCACGGTTGGTACAGTCGTGGACAGAATATTATGGACCATGAAATCTAAGAAAAAGCTGAATATCTTCGCAACTCACAACGCAATCTGGTATTTGCATTTTGGACCTCGACTAGAATATGCTAACAAGGTTGACGTGGGCAGTTTTACTGGTTACTACTACAGGCTGCTCGGGAATTGAACGTTTTCGGAGATCCCGTGGTCCATTTTATTCTGTCCGCGACTGTACATCTCTACACAGTCAGTGTAGTAGTTGTCTTTATACAAGGTAAATAGCAGCACCAGAAATGTAAGTACATACAGCGTAATACAATCGGCACAAATACTGTCACGTTTGTCGCGAGTCACTTGTGCGGAAATCCGTATAGTTGATTTATTGCACCAAGAATGTCTTAGTGCGGTCAATGTGGCGTGAGGTTACCCTGAGGTGTCCGAGCTCACTAACAGGTAAAGTTTCAAATAGTTGAAGCACTACCACTGTCACCACCGAGAAAGTAAAACAGCAAGTAACTATTACGAAACAACGCCCCCACATATGCAACGCTGTTCTGGAGTTTGTGGTCTGTTACTCCAGCAAGCCGCTTCAGTGTCATCTAAATGCATCTCTTTCTTCGACGAACTGAAAGCCGGAATATTTACGCCGATATTTATCTTATCGAATATAAAAGCCGTAAGAACAGACTCAAGCCTACAATGAGCGGTGCAAGGGTCGCGAAAGCACCAAAAAGAGAGAACACCTGTCACCGCAAACTGCACACCGCGTATTATCTCTGCCATCCACTATGTCGTAACAGGGGGTTATGTTTGCGCCGGTATCGATATCGGTCGTGCTTTTGATATGCGAGATCGCCACAGAAAAAAGACGAAGCTGACGACGCATCCATCGGCAGAAGAAGCCCGAACAGCGGCTGCAAAAAAAAAAAAAAAAAGAAAAAGAAAGAAAGGATGATGAAAGAAACAGCCAGTCTGATATTGCCGACCTCGTCGGGGAGAAGGGAATAGCTCGATCCCGTGTCTGCTGGCGGAGGTAAAGCAATCGTCTCGTGTCTGCACGGATCGCATTCGTGGATGGGATGCAGCATCGACCACGCCGATACATATTTGACAAGGAGGAGGGGAGAGAGAGCGAAGGCAGGAGACGAAAGGGGGGGGAAGGGATCTCACGTAGTTTTGAAAAACTTTCAAGCCACGGTGGAGAGAAAGAAGATTCTGAATTGGTTTGCTTAGCGTAATGAAAAATTCACGCAGAAACTCCACTGGGAGTTGTCTAGAGAGAGAGAATGAAGAGGAAAGGCAGGGAGGTTAACCAGATATGAGTCTCCGGTTTGCTACCCTACACTGGGGAATGGGGTTAGAAAGATGACAGAGAGGAAAACGCTAGAAAAAAGAAAAGAAAAAAAAACACGCACTCGTGGAGTTGTCTAAGTATGCGTAACAATATGCCACTTGCTCATCTCCATGCAGCCCGTTGTCATTATCAAAGTTATGAAATTTAATCCGACCAGTATAAACTCTTATTAACACTTATGAGTTGTCATCAACCTTACCAGATTACATCCGACCCTTATATGTCGTTACCAACCTTATCGGACATGATCCGACTCTTGTCAACCCTTATTGGTACTTATTAACCTTATCAGAATTGCTACGAGCATTATAAGCCGTTATCAATCTTTGGCACCTGATACGTTCCCGTCTAACCATTATCAACCATGATGAGACCGATAAAACAATTCATCAATTGTTATCGACTCAGTGAGTGCTTATATGAGTGTGTTGCTGACAAGGAAATTTATTGACCCGTAGGCACGCTTAGAACTGTGGTGTGAACGAAAAGTACAATATAAAGTACATCACATGTAATACATCATACTTGATGTAAACAAAACAGATTAACAAATGAAATAATAAATGGTGTCTACTTGACACTGGCTTTGCCACACACAACAACGACAACAACAACAACAACAAAACTCATTACCGCTTCCACGCAAAAACATTATTGTCAGCCTCGAATTTATGAAAGGTACCCGGGGCACATACAGATACAGTCTGAACTCAGGCAACAGAATTGAGCATTATTCTGGCTGTAGAAAGACTTTGCCTCGGGAGACGGTTATGTACCGCGTAGACCAGCGGCGAAGAAACTCGGCTTCACCGAGTTTGAACAACTGTTCTTCAAGATGACCCCATATGAGTGTGTTGCGCGACGCAAAGCCCTGAGGGTCGGTGGCATTTTGGTCAGTGAAGAAACGCCCGAAAGGAAGGCCCATCTCGCGACCACCGAAACGCATCAAGGATGTGGCGTGTTTGGCATTAAACTTTCTTAAAATCAGCATTTTCTTGATGTCTAATATGCTCCACGTCGGCTCTACATGTCGTTCTGGCGATGGCTTTTATTCGACCATCACGACATCTTTCAACAAAACGTTCACAGAAACTGTTCTCCTTTGCTATTTGTTTTGTACCGCCGGTACAGTACGTCATATGTTTCATATATATACATCCTCTGCAAGCGAGGGTGTTTAGCCCAGTGGGTAAGGCACTCGGCTTCTGAGCGTGGGATCGTAGGCTCGAAACTAAACATCGCCAACGTTATTTCTTTCGAATTACTTTGTTTTATACATTAATTTCTTTATAGCGATTCGTCTCACGTGACGGACGGACGGACGGACGGACGGACGGCTTTCCTCGTTGAGTCGGCATAGAAATGCTCACGCATTTAAGTAGTTACATGATGGTGCTGCAGTGTTTCTCCTTACTTCTCTGTGTACTCTTTTCAAAATAAGAAGAACCATCACAAGACTATCATGCAACTTCTGCAACACCCCCCCCCCCATGCAAACAGACTCTACTTTAAGAGCGCAGAGCGTTTGAAACGTGCCCATTGAGTGCAAAGGAGAAATAAATCAATCGATCGCGCACATTGCCGGAACACTTGGGTCAATGCGAAAAAGCTACTTTCCTCCCGACCCCGTAAAAGGCCCTAACCACAAAGTTCGATGTTGCATTCCGCACACGTGCTCAACAGCGCAACATGCAAAGGGGCGTACGATTTCGTTATGCGAAGCTCACAGGCGGAGAATTTCATAATCGAGGCGGCGGGCGCGCGTATCAGGTCTGTTTTGGTAGCTGCTGTTTGACGGCGGGCCCGTGAAAGCCATAAGTGCGATGAAACCTGCTCACGTCGAAACCCGAGGCCATGGCCGCGCAAAGTCGAATTATGCGAAGTCTGAAGTCACAGACTCGGCCAGAAAAAAATTTAAAGTGAGTTGGCAGGCAATGTTAAGTAACTCTGGCAGCAAGACGATCGTCGGTCACCTTTTTTTAGTGACGCGTGTTTCTATACGCGTGGAGTGTAACACACGGACTGAATGTGTAATTGTGACAGACAGACAGACAGACAGACAGACAGACAGACAGACAGACAGACAGACAGACAGACAGACAGACAGACAGACAGACAGACGGACGGACGGACGGACGGACGGACGGACGGACGGACGGACGGACGGACGGACGGACGGACGGACGGACAGACAGACGCACAGACAGGCATACAGACAGAGACAGACAGACAGATGCACGGGCAGACAGACAGACACTGACAGACAAACAGACAGACAGACAGACGCACGGACAGATGGGCGCACGGACAGACAGACAGATAGGCAGACATACGGACACACGGACGCATGGGCAGACAGACAGACAGACGCACAGACAGACAGACAGACAGACAGACAGACAGACAGACAGACAGACAGACAGACGCACGGACAGAATGACGCACGGACAGACAGACAGAGACAGAAAGACGGACGGACGCACGGACAGACAGACAGACAGACAGACAGACAGACAGACAGACAGACCGACAGACAGACAGACAGACAGACAGACAGACAGACAGACAGACAGACAGACGCACGGACAGACGGGCGCACGGACAGAGGCAGCCAGACAGACGCACGGACAGACAGACGCATGGACAGACGGACGCACAGACAGACAGACGCACGGACAGACAGACAGACGGGCGCACGGATAGACAGACAGAGACAGAAACAGACAGACATTCAGACGCACGGCCAGAAGGACGCAGACACAGACAGACAGACATAATAAGGGTAGTCAATTTTAGAGCATTAGACATAGCTAACCTCATCGTTTCTGCCGCTTCTCGTTCTGGCGCTTACCATGTATCCAATTGGTGTTAATTTAATAGGACAGTCTTGATCACTGTCGTAAGATTTTATTCCCAAGCACTCTACCTGGTCCTCTTCTTTCACTCCACGCTGCATACAGAACACCCTCCTGTATTTAGTATCTCGCACCGGGAACCCGTGTTTATAACTTCAGCAGCACGAGCCAGTCTCTGCTCTGTTGCGTTTTAATAAACGTCCTCTCCCCCAACCCCCTTCCTACCACCACCACGAAGAAATACAAAGGGACTAGAAACAACACATTGATACCCGTGACGCGACCCGGATGTATCGGCGCTGGGATTTCGGCACAAAATACAACTAACTAACTAACTAACTAACTAACTAACTAACTAACTAACTAACTAACTAACTAACTAACTAACTAACTAACTAACTAACTAACTAACTAACTAACTAACTAACTAACTAACTAACTAACTAACTAACTAACTAACTAACTAACTAACTAACTAACTAACTAACTAACTAAATAAATAAATAAATAAATGAATGAAAACGGTGGTCTTGCTTTTTTCTTCTAATAAACGACGTCTTACTGCAAAATTAACGATTATGTTTTATTAGCAGAATTTCTCAGGCCAGCTTAGTTCAGTTTCTCTGAAAGGTCCGTTCAATATTGTGTACGCCCCTGGACAGTACAATTAATTGAAACGACGTTAGGAGACTCAGATTTGAAGCGTAGAGCTCAAGATTACATCAGGGGCACCTGCGCTCTGCTTGCTAAAATGGGTAGCAGCGTGTCTCGTGTTAACAAAAATTTATTTTGACAAAATCCCCCAATAAGTGTTGCGAGACATCATAGGTTCTTCCAGCAGGTTTCCGGTTTGATCTTCGCCCGGAACCGCTTTCCTGGTGCTTTCGACTTTTGTGACACTTAATGCGGGAGACAGCGTTTCGCAATTACGTATAACAATCGTATTGATGGCGAAAAAAAGAAAAGAACGTGGAATTTTTTTGCCGCAGAAAGGAGCTTTTCTTCTGTAATTCACAATCATATTTCTGCTTAGAACAAACTCTCTTAGGCAGCTTTCCGAACTCTACTGCAGCAAGAAAGCCCGGTGTCAAAACATCTTGAAAGGCACGCGGTACTTTTTCGTATGACGTCGGTTGACGTCCTCTGGCTTACGAGTACTCACTTCCACACCGACATTTTCAACGGAAAAGGAAACGGGCTACGAATAGAGCGGTACAACATTTCATACCGCGATGTGGATTTGGAACCGACAGTCGGCGCTTCAATTTAGTCGTGGCATATTTTCTCCAAAGTGCTGATGAGCAATTTGCTTTCTGACATGTTAGAAGTGCAAGAGGCGTCTGAACCTTAGTGAAGAGCAAAGCCAATCAGAGGATGGCATGAAAGGTCTGGAATAATTAGAATGGCAGGCACTTCAGTAGTGTCAAACCCAAGTGCTGCTCTGGAAATGATTGCTAAGAGCAATTATGAGAAAAGGGCAAGAGAGACAATTGTAGGTACAGTTGAATGCGTGTAACCTTTTGCCGCGGCAGGGGGGGGTGTGGGTTGGAAGGGAGGCCGGACATGCTCGTGTCAGAGCAGACGGCCATTGTGGGCCGTCTGCTCTGACACGAATGGGCCGTCTGCTCTGACACGAAAACGCAGACAACCTATATTATCTTCAGCTGAAGGGTGTGACCTGCAGGATGGATAGCATTGAATTCAGATTATTTATGGTAAATGTCGCGCTCGTGTATATTCCAGCAGTGCGGCGACTCAGTCAGCATGATAGTCATGTATGTGTGCGCGCATGACTTTCGTCTGTTTGGAAGTGTGTCATACATCATCCGGCGTAGTACAAGGGTTTCGTTAAAATAAACATAGCACACCTCGTCACGCCTCTAGGTTTTGTACAGAACAGCTTTCTTTGACTTTCTCGTCTGTTCGGCTTGTCGGTGATTGGAGGTCGGTAGTCGGACTTTCAGCGCCTTTTTGCGCCGCCACAGGGGATGAGGGTGGCAGGAGATGAGAGCTGTCCTTTCCGGTCGCTCCATCATAGTATCTAAACCTTCGGACACCCCAAAACTTTCGGCGAGAGCCCGTCCCAGGAGGCCCGGCAATTGCTCAAACGCACAACTGAGTTCTGAGTTCTCGGTTCTTTATTAAACATATTGTCTTTGACAAAGTACGCAAAATCTGCGCTGGCTAACACTCCCCAGGACCAGATCTAGTACAGAGAGAGAGAGAGAGAGAGAGAGGTAAATGAGTAAGTGATGTGTGTATGTGTGTAAACAAACACACAGACAGCGAAGCTGTTTAGGCTGCTTACATGGGCTACATATATTACGAATCTTTTAATACGGCCCCACACTACGCCACGCAAGTGCCGCCGCGGTCACCGCACCTCCCACGCATCTGCCACAACTGCCGCACCAGCACCTCGAACGCGCGTAACGTCATAACCACAGAAGCCTAGGTAATGTGTACAGGCGCTGTCGCCACACTCTTTCCCCCTCTCATTATTCTTCAAACAGCATTTTAAACAAATAAAGCGCATGAAGGCCAACTTCCTACAAGGGCACGTTCTAACATATATATATATATATATATATATATATATATATATATAGCATCTTCTACAACACCTAAATTATTTGGATCTATTTGGGCCCATGATATTAAACTTATTTTTGAAAGTTGGCGGAGTGCTTGAAGCCTGCTTGACCTCCACCGGAGGCCCGTCCGGTATTGCACTATCTCCGGGATCGGCCCGTACATTCCTGCCCCCGTGCCTTGATACCGACTTAAGCGGGCCAGGGTACCTCCAACCCCCCCCCCCCCCCCCCCCCCCGCCCGGGGTGGGTGGGCGATTACATACTTTATACAGGGGCTATAGGCAAGCATCTTCGCTGTGAAAGAAGGCAGGATGCACAATTGCACAAGCAAGTGGGCGTCAAGGTAGTCGCCATCGTAGCTCTATGGTTAGATAATCGCACATGTGATGAGGAAGATGTGGGTTCAGCTCCTAGCGGCGGCAAGTTGTATTTTCGTTCACTTTTGTTCTTCTCGTGCTCTATACGTTTCAATGAAATATAACAGTTCATTTTTTTTCCCTGTCATTTCATTGGCTTCATTATCTGTTGGCCTATAGTAGTTCGTGGTTCACAAAAGTCGCACGTCCAGGTTCCCTTTCGTCTCGCTCATACCATACGTATCAAAAGACAAAATAAAAAAAAAAGCGTAAGACTATAGATATCCCACTCCAATGAGCATGCTTCGGCGGAAGTTCGTAGACGTGAAATCTGCGAAGATGTTCCAGGGTCTATGATGATAAAACTAACGGGATACGTTGTGGATCGAGGATAGTAAGCTCTAAATAATGACGCTTTATTGTTGCTGACGACGCATATCAAAGAGGGGAAAACGGCGAGACTATTGAGGCAGCATACCCCGGGTCATTATAGCAGGGTGGAATTGCACGCTCGAGTATACAGCAAAGCAAGTATACTTGCTTGATACTATAGTATCAGGCGCGATGCAAAAAATTTAGGTGAATAGGAACAAAAAAGCAAAGTGCGACAATTTGCTTTCTCTCTCTCTCTTTTATTTATTTGTTGTCTCGTAGGAAACTTAAAGGATGGTACCAGCGGAGCATGTCGAGGAACAAACCTTTGCGACTCATAAACAGCGTAAAGATGGCCTATACACGGAAAGCACCATTTCCTCCGTCCTTCCTAATTGCGCGCCCAGCGCGAGCGAATGGCGCGCTTTGCACGCACGTCGCAGCCGCTAACGCTCGCCGCACGAACTTGGCCCCCGAATAATGGGCCGAGTTCCGCTCCGGCAGTGTGCGAGATATTTTTCGTGCCTCCACAAAGGTGGAAAAGCAAAACGGGCCCAGATCGGCGCGCACTCGCTCTTAACTGGAGCACGCGATGCAACGAAGGGAACCGGAGAAAGTTTTACCTTATACTATTTCGAAAAGTTGGGTCCACTGGGACGAGTCGCAGGTATTTCGAACCGGGAGCAGTGAAAGCAGTACGCACCATTCAAGTTGATGCCGGCGTCGTTGTGAAATCGTGAAAACGGAGGTGGGGATGCCATTTCATTATGGTGACGTATCTGGAACGAATGAGTGGGAGTTCAGATTGATGTAGCAGCTTGGCACTTTCAAACTTAAAACGATGGCCATCACGTGTTGAGATGTGGAACGGGACAAAAAAAGAATGCCTGCTTAATGTCAAGGTTGGCTATTACTTTTTTATTTTTGGAAGGGAAACAGAAGGACAGAAATGGAAATTAGTGCCGTCTTAATTCACCGAAGCGAATACATTTTCTTCAGGAGTCAACAACACGAAATTATCCGCACTCCATTCCTTCCCTTCTATCGCGCGTGCTCACTCAGGTGAACCCGATGCGCGTATAGGCAACGTACCCTGCACACAGTTCTTACGCTAAGAACGCGTGACCTCCTCCACTACTCGCTGCAGAGAAGGAACTGCAGAGCTTAGCTGTGCAGTCTCTCTCTCAAGAGAGAGAGAACGCGCAGTGCCCGTAGTTCATCGTTAGACGAAAAGGGATCATTAGCTCATCGCCATCATCGGAACGGGCAGCCGGAGGCCCCGATTTCCACTGGGTAAGCAGCCCTTCCCGGGCGCTAGCGTGTAGTTCGGACGCAGGTGCATATAGATCGCACTGTTGCGCTTCTCCCCGGGAAACGCTTCCACATTCGTCGCCAAGTAATAGAACGAGAGGAGGAGACGGCGCTTTCGGTTTCCGCCATGAATATTTCCTTACCGTCGCCGCCATCGGTGATAGCGCGTGTCTCCCCCCTCTCTGCCGGGCTCCGCGAGGGCTACGTTGTCGCTTACGTTCGTGACGGTATAAGCCACGACGCTGCCTGGCACGGCGGGCATGAATAAAGCACGCACGATTCGCCACACCGCCCGCCGGTGAACGTATTCGCTCGCTCGCTCGCCCACGCATTTGGCTCGTGCACGAGGTTTGTCCCACGGCCCTCCGCGCTTCGAGAGGCCTGGCCGCCATATTGCGGTGATTAATGGCGCGCATTACTCAAGCGAGCAGTGATTCTGCCTGTTGTTGGGAAACCAGCGAAAACGTCGCCATCTATCAGAGCCGAGAGATTTCGGTATTCCTGAGACGACGTTCAAGTTGGAGAGGGCTTACTGCGTGTCTCGTAATCTTCTCATCTTTCGTTTCTTTCGCCTGTGTTTTTTTTTTTTTTTCTCGTTCTTTCCGCCATTCAAAACCCTTAAGACCGAATGTGTAGCTATTCGTTGCGCCTTTGTCTGAAGGTCAAGGGTCAAGAAACACTCGCTTCACAGGCTATAAGGCCTCCGGATGTTCTACTGACATTATATATACCGGCCGTTGCAACAGGACACGCTTATCGATGTCGCACACAATACAACAGCCACTTGGCGGATGACGAAACGAAATGTATAAAATTTACCACACAGATGACAGCAATGCGATGGCAGTATAGGTCATTTCAATGTGTGCACCCAGTCGCAATTTCTAATATAAGCAAGTCGTCTTTTACAATTGCGTTTTATTCAAAAGCTTTATACTTGGATGCGAAGCAGCACTGAAGAGGCAACGACAGACGTAAGAACAACAGCACATGGTGCTAAGCTCCAACTGTTTGGAGATACGTGCGCATTCTCATGTGGACCTCTTGCGCGTGTTCACCGTAGCACCGGATCGTGCCAAAGACGGCTGCGTGAATAAGCATTTAAGAAACCATTTGTTTTACAGATACTCACGGGGAAGCAATGCCCACGCACTTTTCTGCTAATTTTTTTAACATTAGCCGCTTTGATTAATTCACGTGCTAGCTGTTCTCTGGTTCTCTGTAGGTATGTCGAAATAGACATGTGCAATTTACCGCCCTGGTTTGTCTCTCTTTTGTGTATCTTCGTAGTACTACCGAGCATCTCTAGACGACAGACCAAATAGCACAAATTATTGCCTTAGTCAATAATTTTTATATGTCATACTTTCGAACGTATATGCGCTTGTGAATAAACCGAACGGCGACAAAACGCCTGAGAGTGGGCGCTGCGATTTCGCCACCTGAAGTGCAGTCACCAATTGATGTCTACTTGGAATGCTTACCTTTTCATGCCACTGCGTTCCAAATACAACATTACTACAGTGACCCACGGAGCCATCGCTCTCAGATATACGGATCGGTTCAGTACTGTCCTCGACAATTTATGCAATATGTGATGTTTCAAGTACAACTTCCAGTTTCCTTCAGTATACCGAATATAACGCAATGCCGAGGATTTGGACAGAAAAAATATATTACATGGAGAAGGTTTGACGAGGTTAGTGTGCAGACGTCGTCAAGCTTTCCCTGAATTCCTTCTCCGGGAATGTGGCCATGATCAAACTCCCTGAAAGACTGCAGGCTATTGAAGGACTAAATCACAGCATATACGCTGATGACATTACGTTGTGGATAGCTAGGGGCAGCGATGCCCAAATAGAGGAAACCCTCCAAAGGGCTATCCAGGCAGTTGAAGGTTACGTCGGACCTAGGGGACTTAAATGTTCACCGCAAAAATCGGAACTGCTTCTATACCAGCCGAAAAGCAGGGACAGTAAGGAGGAACCGCAAATCTCTCTCACAGCTGGGGGGATCCCCATTCCAAAAGTGGACAAAATCAGAGTTCTGGGACTTTTGATTCAGGCCAACAGCTTTAATGGCGAAACAATAACGAAACTAGACGGCTGCGCACTGCAGACCATGAGGTTGATCCGCAGGATCGCCAACAGGCGGTCCGGGATGAGAGAAGCGAATCTAGTTAGGCTAGTCCAGGCCTTTGTGATAGGTAGAATAGCGTATGTGGCTCCCTTCCTCAATTTTAGGGCATTCGAGAAGAAGATTGAGGGCATCATACGTAAAAGTATAAAACAGGCGCTGGGGCTTCCCATCCGCACTGCAAATGAAAAGCTTTTAGCTCTAGGGCTCCACAACACTCTTGAGGAGATTATTGAAGCAGTGAGGATCTCGCAGTATGAGAGACTTGCGGGAAGCCCTACGGGCAGGAAAATCCTAGCTAGGCTGGGCATAAACTATGAGGGGCAAGAAGGCATCAAAGTCGACCTGCCGCGAAGCGTGCGGAATCGACTAATAATCCCACCACTACCTCAAAACATGCACCCAATCCATCACAAGGAACGCAGAGAGAAACGGGCGGAGGCTCTTGAGAAGCGTTTCAAAAACTCGAAGGACGTGCTCTACGTTGATGCTGCAGACTATGGCAACGGCCGCATGGCGCTAGCTGTAGTGAGCGCTGAAACTAGATTGATAGCCAGTGGCACAGTTCCAACGGATTGCTCTCAGATTGGAGAAGAATCTGCCATAGCACTTGCAATTGCAAGTACTTCAGCCAAAATTATAGTCAGCGACTCTAAGGTTGCGGTGATGAACTTTGCCAGAGGCAGAATTTCTCCCGAGGCTAACAGAATCCTGCAGACCTGCAGAGATAGCAGGAAAATTGAAATAATCTGGGCACCTGCGCACGCCTCCCTCGCTGGGAACGAGGCGGCCCACGAATTAGCTCGAGGACTTACATTCCGAGCTGGTGGGCTAGCCGAAGGCTTCACGGGGCGAGACCGCTTAGTGTGCTACAGAGAGATCACACAACACTACAGACTAGGGCGGGTTAAATATCCTCCGGCTGATGCATCCTTAAACAAGAGCCAGGCCTCCACTTGGCGTCGCCTGCAAACCAACTCGTTTCCAAGCCCGGTGTCGTGCAGCCTCTACTACCCGGGTCAGTACTCCAGCCAGTGTAAGCTATGTAAAGCCAGGGCTAATCTTAATCACATTCTGTGGGAATGCCCACAGGCTCCCTCTGAGGGAAGGATAAAGTCTTTAGAGCAATGGGAGACCTTATTACTCAGCTCCGATCCGGAGATTCAACTGAAGACCGTCCAACTGGCCGAAACCGCCGCTAGGGTCCAAGGACTCCTGGCCGTCGTCTAGGTGGGAAGGCTTAAAGCCTTCCCTACATCTGTTGGACAAATAAAGTTTTACAATCCAATCCAAAAAAATCCAGGTCATGTAATCGCCTTCGATTTGATATGCGCAGATACGTGTAAGGGCGCGTGCTCTCTGTCTATGTGCCCGCGTGCACTTCGCTTGTGAAGTTACTGGCACTGTCACGATCGCACCAGCTAGGGTAACCTTGCTCTTGCTGACCATTTACAAGCTCCCAGCCCGATCCGACGTTTCATTTTAAATGACACAACGTCAGCGGAAGACAAACTGGATTTTCACAACCCCCTTTCAAGCTCAGCCTTTAGATTTATGCCTTTTTAAGTAAGTATCAAAATGTTCTGCATTATATTCGCTATTGCAAAGGCGTGCCTTTCTTTTATTTCCAACTTTTGTTCTTTTGCTTTCCCTATAAGGTATATCTAGAATTCTTTTTGCTATTCAAGCACGTGTTATGAGAACATCTCTATAGATACGCCAGGTTATTGCCAAAGCCCAGGGCGAAAAATCTATGCGGATCGAAAGAAAGTCACAAATAAAACGCCGATGGAAGGTTACAAAACTTTTCGTGGGAGCCTTCCCAGTTACCATCATCAATTATTTTCTCGACATGCGTGAGCACTGTGGCAGGTGAGAGAGGCAAGGCAATTACCATACATCAGCGTCTGGTTAGCGTTGAAATGTATGGCGCCCGTAATAGGTTCACGTTTATGGATCAAGCTCCGGGACACCGTGCTGCTACGAACTCGTTTCTAACTAGCGCAGCCATTTGTAATTCTCTCCGAACAAATATATGCGGAATAAAAACACGTAAATGCACTTTTCTGTACACGCATATGTGCGCGTGTGCTTCGACAAAAAAAAAAAAAAAAAGAAAGTATGCACGTTAGACGCTTTTTCACCCCGTAACCGGTTGCCTCGATATGTCGGCCTAGAACATCCGCACTACAGCTTAATATGCTCTAGTTAGCAGGCAGTTTTGGTCGACGTCACTGGTCGAAGCTCAGGCGTTATTATTGCTTTTTTATTTATTTATTATTCCTCGATGGTCGGCTTAACGGGGTTAGAATACATGTATCACATGCCGTCGGTATAAACGCGAAAGAAAGAAAGTTTTCGAAAGAAATCGGCATAAAGGAAAGCAAGGACTATAATTACGGAAAACATGGGGTTCGCGATTTACAGATTTTATTGATATGCTGGAGATGTTAGCCTGGATATCCGCCTAGCATGCTACTCCACGTGCTGGGTGATAATTATACTTTCATTCCTTAACCACCGTTACGTAGACGTGTGCGTGGGCTGACCAAACCCTTCAAGCTGTGTATTCTGCTTTTTAACACGAAAGTGCTTTATGTCGGGTTCCAACGAAAATACGACTAAGGTACGTAAGTCACGCGATCATCATCATGCATATTCGCAGGGATGGCGATACTTTGCCGTTTTGTGCTTATCCAATGGTTAGGGAAAGTAGGCTTAGAAAGGTTAGGAAGGTTTGATTGAATAAAGAAAGTTTGCTCTGGATAACGTATATTTGTAGCAACTGAAGACATCTTGATATCATTCGTTTTGTCACCGATAAAATTTGTCGAAAATGAGGTCGGTAGCTTGAACGCCTATCAGTGGTAGTGTAAAGCTGTTACTGCGCTTTCTTTCTTCTTTCTTTATTCATTTATTCAAGACATTGAATTCAAGACAGAAATGCCTTGGGGGACGCGACAAAAGGCACTGAACGTGCCTGACTGGGCCTCGCCACCCGCAGCTGCGGTCACACAAGCACATAAATTAATAACAAAAAGTACAGAATACAATAGCCGCAATTTGAAACACGGTATTGCTTAAACATCAATAAGTGTTCTTTCTTTTTTTTACATCAATAACATAAATACAGATACAATCAGATACATTGTACAGGTATGTCGAAACAGCAGTCGTCCGGGTACAGAAAATATATCGGACCAATATATGCGGAAAGCCTATTGGAAGTGTCTTACAGTCATGCTCAGACACCGTCTGCGGACGACGGCGTTCCTGGTGATGCTTTTCCGAAGGTGATCTCCGGCAACCGTCACCACTCGGTGGAGTCGCGGTGGCTCACCTTTCGACGTGATTACGTGCGCCCCCTCGCGTGATGCCGCCGAATCTATGACAAAGCAGGCCTCGCCACATGCGACACTCCCCTTCGCGTCAGATGTTAAAGCTATGACGCCTGGCAGCCTTCGGGGTGATGTTCACGTGGCACAGCAGCACAAGCCTCGAGTGCTTGCTATCCCTGTCATTGCTGCGAGCGCTAAATGTAATTAATAAAAGACTGCTGCGGACATCTATGGACTTCTATTTGTTAACGTGCAACAAAGCTGCCACTCTTTCGTAAAATACACGTTTGGTCTTCGTGTTATGATCAATACCACTGAAAAGGGGGACAAACCAATACGTTGATGGCGTAAGTATTCTTCGGCGAGTAATCCAGCCCCGTCACGCGAAAAGTGTAATGCCGTGTACCTGCACGGAAACGCTTAATTTACAAAGTTAAGATATTTAATCGTTATAGTAGTGGAAATGTAGGTAATTGGTAGATTTACAAGCGATAAAAACCATCTAAACCAAAAATAAAGAAAGAATACCGATAAGGAGGCACAGGGGTTCATAGAAGATGCACGGGCAAGCTTATAATATAGGAGTGGGACAGCTGAAATTCGCGGGTGGGCCAACTTGAAATCTGCAAGAGGGCCAACTTGAAATTTTCAAGCAGGCCAACTTAAATTAGAGGGTGGACCAACTTGAAATTTGGGGTCGGGGCAAATTGAAATTTGGGGGCGGCCTAAGTGAAATTTGGGGGTACGCTTACGCCTACTTAAACAGCTCGAGAGGAGTTTCCGCATTCTTTTTCCTTGTCTTCTGCCACATTATTGGAAATGAACGCAAGTCAATAAAATTCAATACAATGAACAATATGCAAAATTCTTTAGGCATGCTTTCCCAGACAATTAACTTATCCGTAATTAATATCACCGCGCTCCCGCTAGTAGCACTATTAAAGCTAAGGCCAGCGCTTTGAAAGCTTGGACGATGCGCAGAACAGTGGACTGCAGAAATGACATCACCAGCGCGCATGCGGTGATGGTGTCTAAAACGCGGTGGTAATGGCTGTTTTTCCAGATCCGCAATCAGTTCCGACGCGTGCTGCCAGAAAAAAGCATAGCCTTCGAGATCCGTTTTTCACATTCAGAGGAAACCGACGTTGCAGCGTGGATTTGGACACCACCTATTACGATTCTAGCCCAATGTCCGCCATCTTGGTATGTTGAAACTGGGCGTATGGAGAAGGGCGCACTTGCAGGTTTCGCACATCGTATATCAATACAACTCAATATACCGCTATAGAATTACTTATATCCAGTGTAATTCGATCAAATTCAATACTTTGGCAACTTCATTTTTCTTCCAAGCAGCCTCGGACAGCAAGGGCCTTCTCCACCAAGCTGCATCCACCAGTTCTCCATCGATGTTCTTGTAAAAGGTAACTGAAGTTCTATCCCAGTAGACATCAACCCGTGACCCCACCCATTTTGTAATGTCTCTACCACGGGGGTCCTTAAGGAAACGAACTTGCACTGAACTGAATAAGAAGCGGCCAGAATTTCGGTCGGTGCCACATATTAGCGTGAATAGGGGTATATATGTCTATATTGCGTAACCGACCAATGCAGATCGCTTACAGTCCCCGCTACATACGCGCAGTCCTCGACGTTCCTTCACACTGTCAGCCGCCAAAGGCACAACGAACCAACGCAAACGAGACGACGCAACGACCGCGCACGATATGTCAGGGGATCAAGAACGGCCCGAAATTCAGAGGTCGGCGCTTATCTATACGCGCACGCACAATCGCCGACACATTCTAGCGCAACAAGCGGGGACGCGAGTGTGGACACAATCCTACACCAGGGTCTCTATGTACTACATCTGCAAAGTGACGTAGGCTCCTGCTGCTGCCCATTTTACCGCCGCCGCGGTCGTATCTTTGAAAGCTCTTAAAAAGAAATGAACCGTCGCCGGAGATCGCCAGAGCTCGCAGTGCTCGCTCCATTTCCAAGACGGAACAAGAGAAAAGGAAGGTGCCGCTGGAAAAGACATCGGCGATGCGTACACGCGAAGCACGAACAATGACCGTAAAACGGCTTACTTCGCGCCCAACGGCTATCTCGGGATCGCTGGCCGCCGAGCGCAGTGCTCTGCGGGTCAGTGGCCGTATCTGGGTTATCTTTTTAAAGCGTGCCCTGTGGTGTCCTTTATGAAAGTTTTGCGTTGCATCAGCGCTGGAGAGAAAGCCGTTGCTTGCGCAAGCGTCGTCGTCCCCGCCGTTGTGTGCCCTCAGTTAACGGAGCCTCTTGGGGATGACGCGTTCGAACCCGGCGACGCTGCTGCAATATTTGCCGGCCGTCTCCAGCGAGTCGAAAGGAGAAAGATATCGCCGCCCAACCGCCCTAGGCGTTCAATATTTGACCCCTGAATTAGGCGCTCTCAAATGGTTTTCCTGACAAGGCTTCGCCGAAAAAAAAAAAAAAAAATGGTTGCTAATTCTTTGTCCGTGTCGTAATGGGGCAGCGACGACGATTTTTTACGAAAATGTTTGTCCAAGCTGTGGTTACGCTCGTTCAGCCTCTTTTTCTTCGTTTCCCGAATCGGCAGTGGTTGCGCATCTCCGCACGCACCCCACGATCGTGAGCATAACTAAAGACTAAAGAAAAAAGAAAAGGAAGTAAGTCGGGTTTAAACAATGAAGATAACGCATGATGAAAGCTTGCGAAAAGTATGATAGTTAAACAAAAGATATTAAAATTATGGGGTTTTCTTCAATAAATTCCAAAACTGTGCGGTGGGTTGTAAGCTATCTCGTAGCGCAGGGCCTGGGTTTGCATCTTTGTCTGGCCGTGAAGTGTGTTTTCTGTGTATACCTGGCGACGTCGGTATTTAAAGAAATGAGGTGGCACACAGGTAGGCGACTACCGCACGTAATATGGATAATCTAAGGCCGCATGATTGTTTTGTACGCTTCCTAATTGTCCCGAGTTGCCTCCGTGTCGTGCGCACAGGGAGAGAGGTCCACTCCCTTACGTGTCCGGGTGGCAACTGTTGGTGTTTTCAGGGGTCGGAAGACGCGCGTGGTGTCGGGTGACGAGTCATGGTGCGCGCCGGGGGGGGGGGGGGGGGGGGGGATGGTGAGGGGGCGGGGGTGCGGATGCGGAGAACGGATTTGGAGAACCCGGTCTTGTGCGCACTGAGTTGGCATTCCGCCGACGGTCATAATTCTTCGACGTGGACAAACCTTGAGTGGCACTGCGGTGCGTGGTACTGTGACAGCGGCTCACGAGTCCCTTGCTGGCTAGAGACACAGCAGAGGTTTGAGATGGCCTAGCAATAAGTTCTGCGTGCCTGGTACTTTTTTGCTGAGGCCGTCACTGACTACGTGGAAATGGGAAAGGGAATCGAAGTTGTAGAAAAAAGGAAAACGGTTTCGTTTTCCAATACGTTTACTTTTAAGAGTAAGCCCATTCCCATAGGTTGTGGTTTAACAAACGTTTAACTCTCATTGGCAATCGCATCTGTGGGACGGCCCAACGAACCTGCCGCCCCTTTTCTTTGTCTGTTTTAGGTATAACAATCGACACAATATGCTGTCCCTGAAACTGGGCTGAAATCAGGATTGCTGATAGACAAGTGAGGATCTGTACCATGTACGTTAAAATGCGTCTGGGCTCTAACACACATTGATACAGTCGAAGAGGGAGACTCTGTTTCCTATTTGCTCAAAGTGTGATTCATTTGTTTTATCTGCCACGCGTCGGAATTGAAACGCTCACCAATCTTCGTGTCGATATGGTCTGCCTCGCTCCCTGTCTGCATTCGATCATCGCTGCCGATCATCACACGAGAGATTTTGTGTTCCAGCACAGGAACGAAGAAACAAGAACAAGCGATGAACAAAAGTTTACGGATAATTTGACCCCTATGGAATATCCGATGTCAAATTCCAAACGCTCTTCATCTAGTGTGCGAAAATAAGTTAGCGAAGCTACGTCGCTTGACAACGAGGCAAAGTCATTTTTTTTTCCTATTAAAGATTTACCCGTTCTTGTGCTTCAGAAGATACGCGAACGCCTTGGGCACATGTTTGATACGCTACACATGGGTTACGCCTGAAGGTGACCTCAGGCAGCTTAGCTCCTAAATAAAATCAAGAAGAGGTCTTCCGCTGCTTGGATCCACTTTAGCGCCCCGGATGCGTCTGTGGAACACCTGCTCATCGAGCGACCGCAACAGGAGTGCCAACGAGAGGACCTGCGCGACCGCTTGAACCGGCTGGACAGGCATCTTTTATCCGTGGAGATGATGCTGGTCCCTGGTCATGCCTAGACAAACATGGACGCGCTTTCTCAGCTCTTCGTGATTTTCTGATAGGTAGTGACTACATGCTGTCTCTTTGAAAGATGATTAATTGTGAATTTGCTCATTATCTGACGTCGTGTGAGTTTGTGTGAACTTGCACTGTAATATTGTTGTGCTTTATTCTTCACCGTGTGGGGCTTTTCTTTAATGATCTGACTATACAGGTAGACTTTTGGTAAGGCGCGCTGTGACTGGACGCTAGCATGTCTCTGATAACAGCGAGCTCTATTTGTATAGCAGGCAACGCCTGAGATGCGTGATGCGCTATAGCTTCGCTATGTTAAAGCAAAAGCTTTACTTGCCGCGAACTTGCGATTTCGCCATGGCCGTGCTCCGAGGAGGCACATGACGTCACACCGCGTTCCTCGTCGTTGCGTTCGCCTCCGCTGGCTTCGCCGGCTGCGTCGCATGCCTGATAACATGTCGGAGGATTGAAAAGGAGAGCTCGCGTGCGCCGCAACCACAGTTGAGGCGGCAGTATGGACGGCGACAATTCTGATAAGCAGGAGGAGGCCTGGAATCGAGATCTGAACGAGATGAAGAGGAAACGAATCGCCCAGGAAACAGACGAACAGTGCGCCGAACGACTGGCTAAACGCCGCAGCATAGCTAGACAACCAGACTAACCTGGACTTGCAATCAAGATTAACCAAGGCTAACCATGCTATGCCTTGGCTTTTGCTACGTATATCCTGGCATAGCCGAGCTAAGCCACTGCCAAATTGTTCTTTCTTATTGTTTTTGCGTTTGTTTCGTTTTCTCCTGCATTCCTTAGATCGCTGAAGTTTATTTTTGGTGTTCGGTATAGCCGGTCCTTCGGTGGCCTATTTTCCCACAGTGACATTATTTAAATAAACGGCAGCAACAAATTCCAGGTTTGATTCGGCGTTTCTTAAACGCGTGCTCAGAGAACGCTGCGCCAGCGACCGACCCGATCGTAGTTAGGCAATGGAACCCTCGACCTCGCACTCAGCAGCACAACGTCATAGCAACTGAGCGATTGGAGCGGGTCTGCATAAACACGCGCACGGTGCTGAACACTCGTGAGCGAGATAATACGTTCTTTGTTATCTGTTACACGCTCGAACGAAGTATTGAAAGTATTAGATTGCGAGAGAAGAATGGTACGGTCCCGGGAAATAAATCAGTGACCTAGCGGTTCATCAACAATACAGGATTGTCTTTCAAACGCGGAATTTAACTTCGAGCAAACGTGAACGTCGTGAACCGCCAAAGTGTAAGGTTTGGCTTGACGAGTGATAGGGCTCAATACTGAAGTAATTAACGTTGAATAGCCTAGCAGGGCACAAGAACTTTTTCATTGTCGAGTGATAGTGAACCTGTTGAAGACGTGAACGAGTACGTTTAGCTAAGCCCCGGTAACTCATTCAGTATGACGTTCTGCTAATGAGCAGGTTGGGTGAGGTTCGGATTAGTATACAGCCGGGGCGGCTGCCGCACTTCGATGCATAGTTGATAGCAAAAAAAAAAAAAAAAAAAAAAAACACGCTGATGTATTCAGATGTAGGCGCGTGCTAAAAGAGCCCCATGTAGTTCAAGTTAATCATGAGCTCCTCACTATGACGTCACCCATAACCCACGCGCAGTTTTGTTATACAGAGCCCCATAATTAGAACGTTCAGTCACAGGGGACCACGGTGTTCAGATGGAAGTTTGAAGACGGATTAAAATGAGATTGAAGCGTAGTGTCGCGTTCAGTATGAGATACAACGCGAAAGCGCTTGGCACAGCAATCGCGAGTTGTAGCGCATTCTGCGTGCGACAGCACGTGACATTCTTTCTCAACTCACTAAGAGGACCTTACCAATACCATTGGTAAGAAAAGTATATTGTGGCGTCACTCCGCCAGTACTAACTTCGTGGCCGAGATTCGAAAGCTAACAAATAGACGTGAGATGAATTCAGTGGATGGATGGACTTTAATAAGGTCCTGAATAAGTAAAAAATTATAGATATAACATTTACTGATCGAAAGCTAGCAGCATGGATTAAAGAGCAAACGCGTATATAACATTCTAAATAGTATTAACATCAAAATGCGCCGCGGAAAGAAGCAATCTGTCAGTATTGAATGAAGAATCTGTGACATTTATCCGTGGATATCGCTACACCAGTTGCATAGACGTAACATTGTGCTTTAATGATCTTGTTACCGATGCTGGGTGGACAACAGGCGCAGAAAGACGTGGAAGCGATCACTTCCCGATTATTATATCTCATCCGTGTTTAAAAAGCACTGGGAAACGAGGATACGTGGATATAACAAACTGGCAGCTCTTTCGTCAATACTTGTCCAGTCGAGTGTATTGTGAAGCTGACGTCGAGAAACTCACATCAGCGATACAAGAAACAGTAACAATGTGTACGAAAAAAGTGCCCATTCCTAACGAGGACACATCAGTTGATGGAGAATATGAGCATTTGAGAGCTGTAAGAAGAAGAGCAGAAAGAGCTAATCGCTGTAGTGGAAATACGGAAGCATATGGAAATTTGCAGCGAAATCCACTCAGTCATGCGGAGACGACTACAAAAATTAGGGGGAAAAAGATGGCGTGAATATCGCCATATATACGTTGTTTCCCCTCAGACCAGTTCCACGAGTATGAATGACTATTCGTGCATTAAGCGGTCCTGTTGTTCAAATACAACCATTTCGTGGTCTCGCAATAGCCAAGGATACTTCAGAATTCTTGATCGCTGAGTAATTCTGCAAAGTTATAACTAGAACAAGCGTATCTGCACTAGTGCTGAGTTTCATCGTTCAGTTGAAATGGCAAAACAAAAAGTTCTTGCGTGTTTTCAGTCGCAGCATGTACAGTTAGACTACGAATTCTCGATGATCGCGCTAAAACGTGCGCTTGCGTCTTATAATACAAAGGCTGCTGCAGGTCCAGATTTCATTACATATGGTATGTTGCATAACATGGGACCTAATGGTCGAGTTACACTTTTGGAATCACTCAATGACTTATGGAAAAAGGAATCTGTCCCCGACTCTTGGAAAACGGCACGTGTGATAGCTATAATGAAGCGCAGAACACCTATTTCTCTTGAGTCTTTTGGTCCTGAGTCTGACGAGCTGTTTATGCAATGTCATGGAGAAAATGTTTGACACTAGGCTGCAATGGTAGTGCGAGCAAACAGGAGCACTTCCCGATCACATGACAGAATTTATAAAGCGGCGATGCATCATGGATGCAATTTTGGATATCGTTACCTTTGTTGAGCACGAACGAGCTAGGGGAAATGTCACAATAGCGGTTTCTTTATGCATTAAACGAGCCTTCGACACAGTCAACCATGCTTATTCACTGTGTGGCCTGCTATAACTGGGAGTCTCGGGAGTGGCGTTCCGGTGGACATCCAACTTAAGGCAGCGTCTTAAGTCCGTTCCTCGTTTCTGTTTAATTGCGTGATGGCGGACTTATCGCGCACCTGCACTGTACTATATATATATATATATATATATATATATATATATATATATATATATATATATATATATATATATATATATATATATATATTGTGAGACGAGGTTTAGGCAGCCAGTCTCTTCTTTATTCTCTCGAGTGAGAGCCCCACCACCAGGCCCCAAAACGGTGATGATGAGCATGTACAGGTGAGAATATGAAGCGTATGAATAATGCTCACACTAATTTCCCGGCACGCGCAAGCGGCCAGCCAGGCCGCGACTTAGCCAGGAGGGGAACGCCGAATGAAGCGTTTTAGGCGCGAAACGTGAACGATCTCCGAACCACGACAACGATGGTCGGAAGAAACGTCTACGGGAGTAACGCGATAGTTCACGGGGGATGTTTGTTCGTTAATAATATAGGGTCCAAGAAAGCGGGATTCAAACTTCTCGCACAAACCGGGTGTACGAATGGGCGTCCAAAGGAGCACTTCCTCTCCAGGACGAAAGGAGACGTCGCGACGAGAGATGTCGTAACGTTGCTTGCGATCTAGCTGACAGACTTCTGTGTTGAAGCGAGCACGTTGACGGCATTCCTCAAGTCTCGAGACGAACTGTTCGGGTATACTGGCCGAGGTGCTGGTTGGGGCATTGAAGAAAGCGGCGTCGATGGTGAATGTCGGTGAACGGCCGTAAACTAGGTAGAAAGGTGAGTATCCCGTAGTTCGTTGGATAGCGGTGTTGTGAACAAAAGTCACGAAAGGTAAAAGTTTGTCCCAATTGTCGTGGTTTGGCCCGATATACATTGATATCATATCTATTAGTGTGCGATGAAATCGCTCGGTTAAGCCGTTTGTTTGTGGGTGATATGCGGATGTTGTCTTATGAACTGTGCCACAAGCTCCGAGTACTTCTGCTAGCATTGTTGACATGAAAGTCTTGCCGCGGTCGCTTAACAGTACACGAGGTGCACCATGGCGCAGCACAATGGCATCTAGAAAGAAGGTGGCAACGTCGGAGGCCGAACTAGAGCGTAGAGGAGCGGTCTCCGCGTAACGTGTGAGCTGGTCAACAGCTGTCACGACCCATCGATGACCCGCTGGCGTTATGGGCAGAGGGCCGACTAGGTCTATCCCAACGATGGCAAACGGTGTCTCGGGACATGGAATGGGCTGTAAAAGCCCAGCAGGAGGCGAAGTCGGTCGTTTCCGCCGTTGACACTGAACGCAAGAAGCGACGTACTTGGCCACAAAGGTAGACATGCCTGGCCAAAAGAAACGGCTCCTAACGCGGTGGTATGTTTAGTGGAATCCCAAATGGCCAGCAGATGGGTCGTCGTGCAAGGCTTCAAGGACTTGTGTGCGCATTGAACGTGGAAGAATAGGTACCCAGCGGTGTCCGTCGGAGTTGTATATGTAGCGGTACAGCACATCGTTGTCAAGCTTAAATAGTCGCAGTTGTCGACGTAATCTGGCATTTGGTGCAGATGTAGTTCTGCACAGGCGTTGGATGATGCTGTTGCAGTAGGGATCAGAACGTTGACACGAGGCGAGGTGAGTGACGCGATTGGAAGATAACGTGTCAGTAACCGATAGAGGTAATAACGGTAATAACGGGAGTGACGACTTAGTCTCATCATCAAGTGGCGAGCAATGGGGAGGTGTACTCGAAGCTAATAGTGGCAGCGGGCAGCGAGAGAGAGCGTCGGCATCTTGATGCTTTTTCCCAGACTTGTAGACAACGTCAAAATCGTACTCTTGTAAGCGTACCACCCAGCGACCAAGTCGTCCGGACAAATTTTTGATTGACGACAACCAGCATAAGGCGTGGTGGTCAGTTATGACCGTGAAATGGCGTCCGTAATGATATGGTAGAAATTTTTGGATCGCCCAAACTACTGCGAGACATTCCTGTTCTGTGATCGAGTAATTCTTTTCGGCAGGTGTTAGTGCGCGACTGGCATAGGCAACAACTCTCTCTCGTGAGGTGGTATCACGCTGTAAGAGTACAGCACCGATCCCATGGCCACTAGCGTTGGTGTGCAAGCAAGTTGGTGCGTTCTCATCGAAGTGACAGAGGACAGGGTCGGTGGTTAATGCCTGCTTGAGGGCTTGAAAAGAAAGTTCGCATTCATCTGTCCAAGGGAAAGCAGTGCCCGACGTGAGCAACTTTTGGAGCGGCGATGCCACGGCCGCAAAATGACTGATGAAGCGGCGGAAGTAGGATGCCAGGACCAAGAAACTTCTTAACTGCTTTTGATTTTCAGGGCGAGGGAAGCGAAGCACGGCAGCAACCTTTTCGGGATCTGGTCGAACGCCATCTTTGCTGATAAGATGGCCCAACCCTTTGATGTTCTTTCTGGCAAAATGGCATTTCTTTGTGTTGAGTTGGAGTCCAGCGTTGGAAATGCATGTGAAAACTTCGTCCAAGCGCTGAAGGTGCTGACGAAAAGTTGTAGAAAAAATAACGATGTCATCTAAATAGCACAGACAGGTCTTCCACTTAAGGCCACGTAAAACTGTGTCGATCATGCGTTCAAATGTTGCAGGGGCATTACATAAACCAAATGGCATGACGTTGAACTCATAAAGTCCGTCTGGTGTGGCAAAGGCTGTCTTGTCCTTGTCCGCTTCGTGCATGGGGATTAGCCAGTATCCGGATCGGAGGTCTAGACTAGAGAAATATTCTGCACCCTGGAGGGAGTCAATGGCATCGTCAATTCTTGGCATCGGATATACGTCTTTGCGCGTGATCTTATTAAGGGCTCGATAATCGACGCAGAATCGTACAGAGCCGTCTTTCTTGCGAACCAGCACGACAGGAGACGACCAAGAACTGGAGGATGGCCGAATGATGTCTCTTTTTAGCATGTCATCAACGTTATCCGCAATGATTTTCCGTTCTGCGGAAGACACGCGATACGGGCGGCGGCGGACAACCGAACTGCCTTCGGTTTCGATGCGATGTACTGCGACGGAAGTGCGCCCCAGAAGCTTGGAGTGGACGTCAAATAAGGCTCTGTGTTTGTGCAGGAGTGCCAGAAGGTCTTCTTTCTGCGCAGCGGTCAAATCGGGATTTATCGCGGCCGTTAAAGCAGCGGCAGCAGAGTGATAATCAGTTGTGGTAGACAAAGGTGGTGATTCGGTGTGAAGCGGTACCAGCGAAAGAGGTTCGGTGTCAGTAAAGCATGTCACAGTAGAGCCCTGGGAGAGCACAACTGGCGAAGAAGTAGGGTTATGAACAGCGACTAACGCTCTACCGCCCTGAAACCGAACTAGGCTAGGAGTAAGGCTAAGCCCACCAGAAATGCAGTAACCGCTCGGTGCAAGGAACACATCACCATTAATAATAGCGTCGGAAGTCAGCGTCAGAACATGCTCATTGCCCGCGGGAATGAAACAGTCGGTAGGCGTGACAAAACGCAGGCTATGATCATTGACAGCGGATGAAGATTCAGTGTCTGTCATATGAATAGTTCGCTGACGGCAAGAGATGAAAGCTGAGGCGGAGGACAGGAAGTCCCATCCCAAAATCATCGCGTAAGTGCACGAAGAAAGCACGACGAACTGAATGTGGTGGAGGTTGCCATCAATGAAAACGCGCGCAGTGCAAACACTGGAGGGCTGAACAAGAACGGCATTAGCACAACGAAGGGGAGGGCCATTATACGGTGTCTTCACTTTTCGCAATCGAGAACACAAGTCAGCACTAATAACGGAAAGCGATGCACCTGTGTCAACCAAGGCTTCGATTCGGACACCTTCAACACACACCAGAAGTACATTTGACGGGCGCTCCGGAGGAGTTTCACGTTGTCCAAAAGATGCAGCTTTCCCTCCTGAAGCTGCACCATTTAGTTTTCCGGGCGGTGATCGGGGGACGAAGTAGCCGGTCGTAGAGGGGAAGAAGAGCGCCGCATCGGTGATGGAGAGCGACGACGCGGGAAACGTAATGAACCGGCAGTGTTGAAGTCCTGTGGAGATGGGGAACGTCGTGGATAATAATCGTAGTCAGAACGCCGACATCGTGGTACAGGGCCAGAAAACTGATCCCTTTCAAAGCCGTCATAGCCACGTCTTTCATCTTGCTGACGGCGTCGGCAAAACCTGGAAATGTGGCCACGGATGCCGCAGTAGTAACAAACCGGTCGAGGTGGGCTCCATGCGTTATAAGACGGAACAGGCGATGGTCTTGCAGTGATAGGATTCAGGGACATGTGCGGTGCAGGTGCCTGTTGTTACGTTTCGCCTACAACGCGCGGTAATGCCGGCGCGGATGCAACGGACGCCGGGGCTTTGTTCAAAGCGGCGGGCATTTTGGCCCGTTCAACGCCGCCGCAACGCCTACCCGCCAAGCGTGTCCAGGCGTGTTTCAGTGCCACGTGTCTTCGTGTGTGCGTGTGTGTGTGTGTGCCCTCGCTTGTCAAAGCGCGGCAGCCGGGGAGCGGAGTTCCCCGAATGAGGAGCCTGGAGGTCTCTCGGCTCAACCGTTCGCGCCGTCGTGTGGGCGGGTTGGCGATGCGTCACTGCACTCGGTTCAGCAGGTCTCTCGGCTCGACCGTGCGCGCCGTCGTGGGCTCATGCTCCGCCGTCCCGTGACCTTCATCCCGTGACCTTCATCCCGTGACCTTCCCTTTTGGACCGCGACGCCGAGAGTATAAGAGCAGCTGCCCCCGGACGCCAGGAGAGAGGCTCCGATTTGTACTGTTGAGTTACGTGCTCTCCCGTCTCTCCACTTCGGTCGAACTGACCGGCCGCTCTTTTGCTATGTTAGAATAAACAAGTTGTTCTGTTACCAGTCTTCTCTTGCTTTGCCGGGACCTTCGGATGCTTCCAGTGCCCCAGGCCGCCCGGCCAACGCTACCCTTGGGGCTTGCGACCCATTGGCAATAACGGGCGTCAGCACCGAGACCCCAACAACTCGTGCCAGCGGTGCGATTCTAACATCTGGTTGCCAGCGGTGAGATCGCGACAACGGAGGCCAGCAGCGAAGAGATGCGGTTGACTGTATGCTGAGCAGCACAACGACCATCCGGGAGCAGCGCAACGAGCCCTGTGTGATGACTGGTTGCCTGCAGCGGAACGACTGCGCTGAAGTCTTGGCTGCGAGGTTTGGTGAGTGCGGGACTTTCTTCTTCTGAGTTTTGCCAGGCTTTTGTTAGTGTCAGAAACAGAGCTGGTAATTGTGGTCGTCATTGCTACCGGGTTAGTTTGCGGCAAGACAATAGTAGGCAGTAGAGAAAGCAGCATTCAGAGCAGCCATGGATTTGAAGTCGTTGCGCAAACCGAAATTGCTGGAGCTTGCGAGAGAGTTGGGTCTGGATGTCTCAGACAAACTCAGAAAACCAGAACTGCTAAGGGCTATTCTTGAGTTAGAAGCTGAGGATGACGAGCTGTCGGAATGCCTTGAGACCATTGAGGAGAGGGAGGAGCAAAAAGAGAGACAAGAGCGTGAACTTAAAGAACAGAAAGAGAAAGATGAGCGTGAACTTAAAGAACAGAAAGAGAAAGATGAGCGTGAACGAAAAGAACAGAAAGAAAAAGAAGAGCGCGAACACGCTTTGGAAATGAAGCGTCTCGAGTTAGAGATGGAACGCGCTCGTAATGGAAGTCAGGCACACGGTGCAGGAGAACGAGTATTGTTCAAAATGACTGACCTGATGCGGCCGTTTAAGCTTGGAGAGGACATTGGTTTGTTCCTGGTTAACTTTGAGCGAACGTGCGAGAAGCAGGGGTTCTCTCGGGAAACGTGGCCACAGCGCTTGCTCACTTTGCTACCCGGCGAGGCGGCCGACGTAGTCGCTCGCTTGGAGAGAGAGGAGGCAGAGGATTTCGACAAAGTGAAATCGAGTCTGCTAAAAAAGTACCGGCTGTCAGCGGAGGCGTTCCGTCGGAAGTTTCGGGAAAATGAGAAAGGCAGAAGTGAGTCATATACAGAGTTTGCGTACAGGCTTATGTCAAACCTGCAGGAGTGGCTCAAAGAAGAGAAAGCGTTTGGTGACCACGAGAAAGTTCTGCAGTGTTTCGGGCTAGAACAGTTTTATAGTCGGTTACCTGAGAACGTGCGGTACTGGGTCTTGGATAGGCCAGACGTTAGTACGGTGGCTCGAGCCGCTGAGCTAGCCGAGGAGTTTGTGACGCGTCGAGCTCGTGGAGCTAAGGACGGTCAAAAGGGTGAATTTGGCTCCAAGTTTGAGAGGCCGAAGTTCACGCCCATGAGAAAGCGGTTCGAGACGAGGCGAGCGCGCGTGTGTTATACGTGCCAGAAGCCGGGTCACTTTTCGGCGCAGTGTCCGACCGAACGTGAGGAGACGGCGGCAGCCGAAGCCGAACGCAGAAAGCGGTTCGAGATGAGGCAAGTGCGCGGGTGTTATACGTGTCAGAAGCCGGGTCACTTTTCGGCGCAGTGTCCAGAAACAAAACCAAAAGTCGTGTTTTTGTCTATATGCAGCACTGACGAGAACATGAAGCTTCTCGAGCCTTACATGCGAGACCTCCTCGTGAACGGGAAAGAGTGCCGAGTGCTTCGCGATACCGCAGCTACGATGGATGTAGTTCACCCCTCTTACGTAGAACCCGATATGTTCACGGGCGAGTGCGCATGGATCAAGCAAGCAGTGGAAGCTCATAGCGTGTGTCTGCCGGTAGCAAAAGTGCTTATTGAAGGACCTTTCGGAGCACTTGAGACGGAGGCCGCAGTGTCATCTATGCTGCCCCCCAGTACCCGTACCTATTTTCGAACAGGTCCGATCACCTCCTGCGCGAGAAGGGGCTTTTGTTTGGTGAGGCTAGCGTTCAGGCCTTAACCAGATCGAAGGTTCGGGAGCTCGCTGCAAAGGCGGTAGTTGCGGGGCCGATGTTGTTGAATGATGAGAAAGGGTCAGAGGCGCAGCAAGCTGGTATTCAGAGCACGCCCGAACGGGATAAAATTGAGCCTGTAGCGTTAAAGGCACCAGATACTGGAGAGGAAATTCCCGATGCGGGAAAGTTAGAAGAGCTTCCGGTCGAGCTTCCGGGACTAGGCTCAGTGACAAACAGGAAAGACACCGATCAAGTCATTAGTGACTTAATAAGTAAAGCATCGCTGTCGCCTGAGCAGAAAACCGAACTACACCAGCTCTTACAAGAGTTTCAAGGTCTGTTCTCTGAGAGGCCTGGTAGGACTTCTGTCCTTACTCATGACATAGAACTTACCTCCCCAGAGCCAGTACGATCCAAGGCGTACCGGGTGTCACCCCGCCAGAGCGATATTATGGAGGCTGAGGTAAAGAAAATGCTACAGCTCGGTGTTATTGAAGCGGGTGAGAGTGATTATACCTCCCCTTTGATTTTAGTTGAGGTACCGGGCAAGGAACCTCGTCCTTGCGTCGACTACCGCAGGCTTAATTCCATCACTAAGGATCAAATTTATCCGATCCCTAACATCGAGGAGCGCCTTGAGAGAGGGAGTAGCGCTCAGTTTATTTCCACCCTAGATCTTGTCAGGGGTTATTGGCAGGTTCCACTTACAGAAGAGGCTAGTAGGTATGCGGCGTTCATTTCACCAATGGGGACATTCCGTCCTAAAGTTTTGAGTTTTGGTTTGAAGAACGCGCCATACTGCTTTTCAAGCCTCATGGATAAAGTGTTGCGGGGACAGCAAGAATTCGCTTTACCGTATCTAGACGACGTAGCGATATTCTCCGCATCCTGGCCTGAGCATATGGCGCACTTGCGGGCAGTGCTAACCCGCCTGCGCGATGCGGGCTTGACAGTCAAGGCTCCCAAGTGCCAGTTAGCACAGGCCGAGGTTGTCTACCTCGGACACGTGATTGGTCGGGGTCGACGCCGCCCCTCTGAAATAAAGGTGGCCGCTGTGCGAGACTTCCCGCAACCGCGCACGAAGACCGATATTCGGTCGTTCTTAGGTGTCGCCGGCTACTATCAGAGGTACATCCCCAGGTACTCTGATATCGCGGCTCCCTTGACGGATGCTCTAAGAAAGACAGAGCCGCAAACAGTCGTCTGGGATGAGACGAAGGAAAGAGCTTTTAGCGCCCTAAAGAGCGCCCTAACAAGCCAGCCTGTGCTACGATCGCCCGACTACACAAAAGGGTTCGTTGTTCAGTGTGATGCTAGTGAGCGAGGCATGGGCGTTGTACTGTGCCAACGGGAAAATGGAGAAGTAGAACACCCCGTCCTGTATGCTAGTCGTAAGCTGACCAGTCGTGAGCAGGCGTATAGCGCCACCGAGAAAGAGTGTGCGTGTATCGTGTGGGCCGTTCAGAAATTGTCATGTTACCTAGCCGGCTCGAGGTTTATCATTGAAACGGATCACTGCCCTCTCCAATGGCTGCAGACCATCTCTCCCAAAAATGGCCGCCTCCTGCGCTGGAGCCTCGCTTTGCAACAATATTCCTTTGAGGTGCGTTACAAAAAGGGGAGTCTCAACGGTAACGCCGATGGCTTAAGTCGAAGCCCCTAACGTGGGAATCAGCCTCAAAATTGCTTGTTACTGATGTTTTTCTTCCTGAGGTAGGATTTTTAACCTATTGCTTTTGTGTAGTGTTTCAAAGTGATGATGTGCTTTTTAGTGCAATTTTTCCGATTTGTGGACGCGTTCTGAGTGCTGCTAAACTACTGTAAGGAACTAGGCAGCAGTATAAAAGGGGAAAGAGCCTGGCAGGGCTTAGTGAGGGTTGTGCCGTGCTTGCTGACTGAGCGGTTGACTTTCGGCGTAGTTCTAACGCTTGCCGGAAACGAGAACAAAAATGTCAACTCTCCCGAAGTCACTTTGCAGTGTCCTGTGTGCACCTGAACGTGAGAACGAGGCCTTCTCTGTGCGCTGCGCTCAAGAAACGCCAAAGGACGCCCGACTTCGGTTATGAGCAGCATCAAGCGACATCCCTCCGGACAGCGGATGCAGTCCCCTGACCATCGGGATCTCCTTCCCCCGGCGGGGCGGTCTGTTACGTTTCGCCTACAACGCGCGGTAATGCCGGCGCGGATGCAACGGACGCCGGGGCTTTGTTCAAAGCGGCGGACATTTTGGCCCGTTCAACGCCGCCGCAACGCCTACCCGCCAATCGTGTCCAGGCGTGTTTCAGTGCCACGTGTCTTCGTGTGTGCGTGTGTGTGTGTGTGCCCTCGCTTGTCAAAGCGCGGCAGCCGGGGAGCGGAGTTCCCCGAATGAGGAGCCTGGAGGTCTCTCGGCTCAACCGTTCGCGCCGTCGTGTGGGCGGGTTGGCGATGCGTCACTGCACTCGGTTCAGCAGGTCTCTCGGCTCGACCGTGCGCGCCGTCGTGGGCTCATGCTCCGCCGTCCCGTGACCTTCATCCCGTGACCTTCATCCCGTGACCTTCCCTTTTGGACCGCGACGCCGAGAGTATAAGAGCAGCTGCCCCCGGACGCCAGGAGAGAGGCTCCGATTTGTACTGTTGAGTTACGTGCTCTCCCGTCTCTCCACTTCGGTCGAACTGACCGGCCGCTCTTTTGCTATGTTAGAATAAACAAGTTGTTCTGTTACCAGTCTTCTCTTGCTTTGCCAGGACCTTCGGATGCTTCCAGTGCCCCAGGCCGCCCGGCCAACGCTACCCTTGGGGCTTGCGACCCATTGGCAATAACGGGCGTCAGCACCGAGACCCCAACAACTCGTGCCAGCGGTGCGATTACAACACTGTTGTGGTGGCTGTTGGGGGGGTGGCGCTATAGAGGCAACCTGAGCGTACGTTGGCGTATGGATAGGGTGCGGGCTCGTGATTTGCGGGCAGGTCACGGCAGCTATCTCTTCCCTCACGATATGGCGTAGGCCGCCACCAGGGGGCGTCAGATGGACCTCAGGACGGTTTGATGAAGCTTGGGCGTGCAGTTCCTCACGGACGATGGAGCGAATCAAAGCACGTAGCTCGCTGTCGTTGGACGCCTGGAAATCAGATGTGTCAGGGCGTAAGCGGAGCATATGAAGGTCATCGAGACGCTGACACGTAGTGGTGATGTCGGCGACGGTAGTGGGATTCAGCACTACAAGAGCATTGAATGCCGCAGTCCCAATGCCCTTGAGCAGGTGGCGTACACGGTCACTCTCTGCCATCGAGGTGTTCACGCGGCGGCAGAGGGCGAGGACGTCCTCTATGTACGAAGTGTAGGACTCGCCTGAGTGCTGTACACGCTCAGCAAGCTTCTTCTTAGCGATATCGGAGCGGACAGACGAGTTCGCGAAAATCTGGCGTAGATGGTGTTTAAAGATGCTCCAGTTGACCAAATCGAGCTCATGATTGGAAAACCACGTTTTCGCAACACCGGTTAGGTAGAAGGCGACGTGAGCAAGTTTTGCTGATTCGTTCCAGTGGTTAAAGTCACTCACGCGCTCGTATAGCTCCAACCAGTCTTCAACGTCGTCGCCTGGAAGCCCAGCAAATACCGGTGGATCCTTCTGAGGGGTGGTGACTGTCCAAGAAGGAGTTCCCGCAGGAGTAGGCAAGGTGGATGTCGTGGTACTGGTCTGCTGGTCTTGCGACATGGTTGAGTGCAGTTGGTAGAGGCGGCGACCCGAGCGGAGCTCCAGGTGTGTAGCGTAGGTGAGTCTGGAGAGAGACCTGGAGCGAGAGGGCGAAGGAACCGGACAGCACACTCCACCACTTGTAAGACGAGGTTTAGGCAGCCAGTCTCTTCTTTATTCTCTCGAGTGAGAGCCCCACCACCAGGCCCCAAAACGGTGATGATGAGTATGTACAGGTGAGAATATGAAGCGTATGAATAATGCTCACAATATATATATATATATGTGTGTGTGTGTGTGTACGTGTGTGTGTGGATGATGCTTGTATTTGCGCTTCTGGCTCAATTAACCAGTCTTGTTCAATGAACTTTGCAGGAAGGCCTAAATATCGTGGACAAATACTTAAAGGAAAATGGAATGAAACTGTTTGACAGTAAGACGGTTGTGTTGCCTTTCACCAGAGAATATCTAAAGGATTTTCAACTGTGCCTTTAAGGACATCTTTTAGACATAGTAAAACAACACAAATTTCTGGGGATTATACTAGACAGGCAACCTTCTTGGAATTTTCACATTAAGGCACTCGAAGAACAAATAAACTCAATAATATATGCTCTTCGCTGCCCAGCAGGCATAACATGGGAAGGGTGGGTTTCATCCTTACTAAAAGTACATAATGCACTTATAAAGCAAAATATGGCATAATCTTCACTTGTTCTGCATCGAATCTCTCGTTCATCTGAAGAGAGGCTCAAACTATTAATAGTTAGGAGCCTTAGCGTATGTTTAGGCATTCCTCGAGCAACCTCAAGTTCCTTAGTAATTGCAGAGGCACGTCATCCTCCATTTCCTATTATGAGGGCGGTTTAAACCTGTTGACACTACTTTCGCGTTTCAGTGCAGCACAAAAGGCACCCACTAGTATGTGGACTAGTTCAGATAGACAGGGCGAACACCAATTTGGTGATTCAGGTGTACAAAGATCTACTATAGCATCACGAATATTGGTTTTCAGATATCTCCTACTCTCCACGGCGACTCCTCGCTCCAAAAATTGAACTTTCGTTTGAGGGAAGCACTCGCAAACGAGATATGTTTATGCTAGCAGCACAACAACTGGCGTTACACCTGATACGCTTTCGATACCCTGGCTATGTTCAAGCGTATACAGATGGTTGTTGCCAAACAAATTCTTCTACAGCTGCCTTTGCCATTCCAGAATGGAACCAAATACAAACGTTTAAACTATCTCGCACGATGTCATCAACAACAACAGAGCTTTCTGCAATATTCTCTTTGTTGCGACACATAATTCGATGCAAAAAGAGGAACAATGGGTTATCCTTTGTGGCTGGCAGACAGTTTTGTCTTCACTTCATAGTGACATCAGCAACTCGCAAAACATAGCATTGGTTTACGAGACACTAAAGGAACTCACAAAAGCAAGCGAAAGAAATCGCACAGTAACGTTCCAATGGATACCTGACCACTGCAATATCTCTGGAAATATTGCAGCAGACAATGAGGTTGGAAAAACGCATGTTAATAACGCCACATACGGTCGCCCGCTAACGCAAGACAAATTGCGGCCCATACTAAGACAGATCTCAGCCCGTGGTTGCAAAGCGACATAATTTGATCAGAACTCGAAATCTTCAGATTTATTTCACACTGACCCGTCCCTTCAGTTTAAAATCCCATCCACATTCACCGTCTGCGGCTCGGTAGTGTCTACACAAAACACTTTCTACATAAAATTTCAAGAGCTGATAGTGCAGAATGCACTTGTGGCCACGCTGATGAAGATGTAAAGCATCTTTTGCTACAATGTCCGCGACATGGCACTCACAGACAACGCTTAGCACGTGATTTAGTGGCCTCAGGAAGATCTTATGTCCTTGGACAACATACACATTACAAATACGAGCGTTACTGGCCCTTCAAAGATTTCTAGAAACGAGTAATATTCTCGGAAACTATTGAGTAAAGTGCTTAAATGTGATAAGCACATTCTATGTTTTTCTTTTAGCCGACTTTGGCCAATCCAATGCCTGGTTTTATGTACCTTCATGTGAATTTAATCCGTGATTTCTTACCTGCCCTGATTTTAGTCTAGTGATGTGACCGGACTTTGTGTTGTTGTGTATCTGAGTTGACTTTAAGCTTTAGTGTGGCATTAGTGTACTTATGTGACTGGAGTGTGTGTTTTTATGATTTGTAGTTGACTTTCAGCTATTGTGCGGCATTAATGCACTTATGTGGCCGGAATTAGTGTCATTATGATTTCATTATTTTTATTATGTTTTATTCTTTTTTAAAATCCATATGTGAAAAGGAGTAGCAGGCGCCACTGAGTGGCGACAACACCTCCTAAATGCCATATAATTAATAAAAGGATACCAAAATGTGAACTTGGACACGTCATACCGGTGGGTAGTAGAACAGCCGAGTTTGGAGCCCAAGGTACGAAAAATAAAACTGAGAACGGCGGATTATCAAGTGCATGGTGCAACGAGATTAGCAAATTTGCAGGTCTACAGTACATGATGGAGTGGTCTGACACAAAGAACGGGCTAATTGGACATTTCGCGGCGAGGCCCTTAATTATCCTACAAAAAAGTACATTAATAGGCTAGTAACAATAATGAGAAGCACGACAATGCCGCAGTTACTCTACTTCACCTCTGAACGGGAGATGGGTGCAGCAGGGCACACCTTAACTGCATGGCGAGGTCGTGCAGTTGACTGCGTAGTCGCAGCCTCGTACAGAAACAAAGCGCCAAAGAATAAAGCGGCGTTTAGTGCGAGCCTCTTTGCGTAGCTCAGCCCGATTCAGCTTCCAACGTTGACGCTTGGGCGAGTTGGTCAAGCATCTCGCCGAGAGATTGCGCAAGAAACTACAACACGCGTAAGAGGCAGACACGCGTAGAGCGCTAAGAAATGCAACCGAAGGACTTCTTTGCGAGTATGGGAAATGAATATAGGAGGAAAAAACCAAGGAGAAGCAAGAAAATGATATGATGACGAAAGGCATATTACCCGTCACGGCCTATGGTGTAGACTCGGTCACAAGACTACCGCCATCGTACTACCCAGCAGGAAAACCAGCAGAACACAAATGCGTCAACAAACCTTTTTCATTCTTTTTTTTTTTTTTCGCGTATCTCATGATTAGAGACGGGAACCTCAGACAACTTCTTGTGTCGTCTGTTTGGCGCTTTAGTACTACAGTAACATGCACCAACTAGCCCAACAAAAGGTTCTGCTTGAAACCTCAGACAAAACTCCCATTTTGTTGTTGTTTTTGTCCTTGTCGTGCCTATTTAATATACAAGCATGAACTATGGGCCTAGAAACATTTTAGTGGCACCTTTACTGGGCCTTTAAATGCCTATCTTAATGTTGGTGCCTGATTTGGACTTCCAGGGCCTAAAAGTGCCTTCCTCCGTGTTTTGCCCTAGCCTCATCTTGTTTATCACGTTATCACTCGCTGCGGAACTTGGCTGAAGGCAGCCGATTATTAAACAAACGCTCGGTCAATCTTAAAAGCTGTTTTCTTACCAGCTTTGTAGCAGCCGAGAGTATCGCTGTAAGAAGTGCTCAGCCTGCTCTACGCTTAGGCACTTTGTGTACTCATGCGCTCAGTTCACGTTTTTAGCCGACGTCACCGAGAAACTTGGATGCCCGGGCTCAACTCTCACCCGAAATGTGGGGCTCATTATGGACATTCAGGAAAGGCTGGCATCCACCAGCAAATGGACCGGTTCCTGAGACTTAGTTGGAAAGTTCAATCTGTCACGGACAGATTGAACAGACCCCGCGGCCTTTCGCTACTGAAAGAAATGTCAAAGCCTCTGACCGGCGAACAATCTGCAATTACAAAGGGCATTGGCCCCCTGAACGTTCCGAAGTACAAATATGGGCTGCTATAACTTCAGCGGATGTTGAGCGAGTTCGTGTTCTGCATACAAACTAATATACTCAGTGAAGAAAGGCATACAACATGAAACTCGAAGTTTCAGAGGTAGTGTTTCTTTGGCAATACTTTCCTGACTTGTCTCGTGGTGTCTAGTCCCACACGATTTTGGATAAATATTGCAACCTGCACAACTTGCCTCGCTCCGTTTTATGGGGAAAATAAAATAAATTTCAGGAAACCGGGGTTGAGTGGTGTGTGTTAGTTATGAAATCATAATTTATCCTCAGATGCACGCGGAATTCTATACATACCTAAACAACAATTTCTGGCACCTACATATTATTTTTAAATAACAGCTGAAGTGTTTGTTATAGGCGCCTAGAAAGGCATTTTTACTTTGTCGTTCTTTCTTTCTTTCTTTTTTTTTTTTTTGTGCCTAGCATCTGGTATCTAGTCGTGATGCTGTGAGGAAGTGAATATTTTTTTCTGCCGAGGGAAACTTAAAGCGGGCCCTCGCGCAGGCTGGCAATCTGCACAATTTATTTCTATCTGCGACAACTCAACAAAGTACTACAGTCGAATAGCGTGCATGACAGTGCTTGCGCGGAAGTGTTCGGTGTTTCGTCCACATGTGGCCTCGTTAAGGTTTCGTTAATGTGACGTCGCAGCTGCGCGCAAAACCGACTACTTGATCGCGCAACAGCCCTATATGGTGGCGTCCATGAGTAAAAAATGAACTCGTCGGTAGTCTGACCCTGTAACACGTGTCACACAGAAGCTCACAACCGCAGTCGCGACAATAGACGCTTAGGTGACCATTCACGGCTTTCGTGCGCTCCTAATCTATCGTCCAGACATTTCTACGCGCTCTTTATGTGTGTTATCCCTTCTTTTGAGCATTGTGGTTTTCGCTCTATCCATGGAAAATACAGCATTTCGAATTTACCGCGTTATAGACGTTAGGTCCATTCGATTCGCCTGCACCTTCTGAACTAGTTCACGGGCTGCTGCACTTCGCTATTCGTTAGCTTGGCGTAACAGTTGTGCGGAAACCCGCAAGGTGGGGAGGAGTAATTAGTTCAACATTAGTTCAACGTGGTGTCGGCGTCCGCACGACGCCATTCGTCTCACTCAATGCAGTTGTCCTTGCGGAGCGAGTCCACAGCGTTATTCCCTGCACCCGTCGGAAGTGTAGTGCAGCGTTCGTGCACCAGGTGCCGTGCCAGTTCCGCACGAGCAAGAACTGGCACCGAACTGGCCGGAACTATAGTTCACCAATTACAGGGTGAATCGAATGTACCCATTAAAATTGACCAGTATATACCGTGTCAAGATAAGCATTCACGCACGAGGTGAAAATGCGTGAAGGTTTTTTCCAGAGCACCGACTCGTTGATCTGCAGATTTCATAAGCCTGTTCTGATAATTCGACTTTGACAAAGAACACACTTTAAGTGCACGAGTCCGTGCTATATGAGAGCTGATATATCTTCGGCTTCTATGGACATCCTTCGCCATATCTGGCGGTTATCTAACACTAAGTTAGAAGAAAGGGGGTCAGCCGAGGGGTCCGATTTTTTAGTCATATCATAAGAAGCCAACGCGAAGCGGTAGCTCAATTGATAGAGCATCGCACGCGAAATGCGAAGGTTGTGGGTTCGGTTCCCACCTGCGGCAAGTTGTTTTTTCATCCACTTCAATTTCTATTAATTTATCGTTTCTTTATTTCGTTTATTAAGCACAAGTAATTTCCCCTATGTTGTCCTTGGTGTCAGCGTTTGTTGGCTTCTTATGATAACACTAAGTTAGAGAACTTATGCGGTACGAATAGATATTCAGAGGAACGAGCAGTAAAACATGCGAACAAACAGAAAGAATGAGTGAATGTGGAAAATAAACAAGAAGGAAAAATCGACAACCGGATAGGTTTTAGGAAGCGGTAGGTGGAGAGGGGGCATCTGCGAAACCGAAGCGTTACTAGATAACTGCTGTCTTAACCACAAACACATAACCGTGCTTGTCTTATATAGCAACTGGATGGATGGATGGATGGATGGATGGATGGATGGATGGATGGATGGATGTTATGAGCGCGTCCCCTTTGGAACGGGGCGGTGGGTTGCGCCACCAAGCTCTTGCTATTATACTACCTAATGTCCTACCTAAGTTAAACAATAAAAAAAAATGAACACTGTGAACTCCTACACCCAAATTTTCTGATCCCCTATTGCTAACTGTGCTTTTGTACGTCTCCGTTTTTTGTCGTTTCCCTACTTTTCGTCCACCAATCCTCCAATCGCCTCTTGCTAAGGCCTATTGCGGACATGTTTACTTTTCCACTGCTCCCGTTGAACCCAAGGGCTTTAAGGAGGCCAGTGGTGCCTAAATCGACCGCTGGGTAGACGTCTTCACATTCTAATAAAACATGCTCCATAGTTTCCCTAGCTTTACCGCAGCAAGCACATGCTGACCCGCTGTGGATATGGTGTTCGGCTGCTGAGCACGAGGTCGCGGGATCGAATCCCGGCCACGGCGGCCGCATTTCGATGGGGGCGAAATGCGAAAACACCCCTGTGCTTAGATTTAGGCGCACGTTAAAGAACCCCAGGTGGCCGAAATTTCCGGAGTCCTCCACTACGGCGTGCCTCACAACCAGAAAGTGGTTTTGGCAGGTAAAACCCCATAATTTAATTTAATTTTAAGCACATGCTAACTAAGATTCTATAGCAGCGCACAGATGGCATGGTGGTCAGAGCAAGACTACATGAACAACGGAATCTCACCGTAATATTGATGTGAAAAATAAAAAAAAAATACGAAAGGGCACGGATGGGACATACATACATACATACGTTTACATTCGATTGTAGAGTTTGCAAACGATTCCTTGCATGTAGACTCAGTTCACACGCCATCTCGGAATGTTGTTGTTCTCTCTCTGTGTGTGTGTCTGTCTTGTTTTCAAAAGCGACTGAGAGTTATAGGGGGAAATCCAGAAGAGTGAAGCCGTTCCTGATGCGCCTAAAAGCATTCATAACCCGCGTTGTCAGCGATCGGCAAACTGAGAGCCTCGCGTCTTCAAAAACAGCCGCTCGCCTCGCATGGAAAGCGAATCGCGCGCACACGTCACAAAGAGGGCACACTTGCAGACCTCGGCTGCAAATCTAACGCGCAAAAGAAGAAGCGCAGAGGACACGCGCGAAGAAGTGAAGAAGGGGTCGCAAAATGCGAACAGTTGTATTCAGCGAGCTTCCCGCGAGCGCGCGATGCCATTTCCTCACGTTGCACACTCGAGCGAGCCGCTTCTAAACGGGCCGGGGAACGCGCCAGCCTAAACCGACACTCAATTTCGCCGAGGCGACGCGCTATCGAACGGCTCAGAAAGCGCGAAAACCGTCGTCGACGACACCGAACCGAAACCTAGCCGGAGAGGAGGAGTGAGAGCGACACTTTCGAATTTCTTCTAGCGTTTTTTTCATCCGCACAGCTCAAGCGCACAGATGGCGAAAGCGAATGAATGCTCCAAGCGCCACCACAAAGAGGACGTTAGCTGCTCAGACTGCGGCGTCGCCATCGCGCACGTCGCCCTGGTCGTGGAGGCGAACGCGCCGCGTTGTGAACCTGCGAGCTTCCGACGCATTGAAAGAGCGTGGCGACACGGGAGGGCAAGCGTTCACATCTACAGCGAGAAAACAAAGCGGTTTCGGCGCGGAAAGCGAAAAGGGGCGAGGAGGTCGAGTGTTTTCAGTAGATCGTCCAGGGAGAGGGAATGGGGCGATTCGCAGAGCGATTTCGCCGCGCTCGGTCTCACGCATCGTCTCTCGTTCCCTTTCTCCAGTGCCGCAACAGTGCGAGGAAGAAAACGGCGCGTCAGAAGCACGGGGCAAACAAAACAGCGCCCTGCCGTCGCCGTCGTCCCGGTAGAACAGCCCCGTTGCGTGCCGTGGATCACCAAATTCGCAAGGGGGTCGCCCGGCGCGCCCGAGGGGAGAAAGCGAGCTCATGCGGAAAATTAGATCAGACACCGCCATCTTCATACGTGGACCCCCGAATTCGGGCCGCCGCCGCAGCGCCGCAAAACGTCCCGCGCGGTATGAACAAGAAATAAAGGAGGGTTTGAACTCTGGGCAACAGCGAACGCGCCGGGCCTCCTTTCGCGCGTCTCTTCCTCCGTTGAATGGCATTGCGTCCTAACGGACGGCCAGTGCACCGCCAGATGAGGGCGAGGGAGAAAGAAACAAAGAACGAAGAGGTGAAAGGGAAACGAGAAACGGTCAAAAGAAGAAACGTGTTCGCACTGACAAACATGGAGGTGCGTGTGTGTGTGTGTGTGTTTCTGTGCGCGCGCGCACGAGGTCTCGCTCGCTCGCCGCCCCTTCCTCCAAGCCCTCCGATGCTTCCACGGCCGCCGCGCCGTGCTCCCGCAGCAATTTCATAGCCCGTGAATCTGTTTAATGCCCCTCGAGCGGCGCGCATACTGGCGGCGGCCACTTTCTTCGTCACACGAGAAGACGCGCGCACCAAGTCTCCTTGTTTCTTTGCCCTCCGCCCTGGCGACGAGGCCGCTTTCTCAGGGTGCGCAATATTCTCGCGCGGCGCAAGTGCCGGCGCATTTTTTTCTTTATTTGCCGCCTTTATTTTTTTCTTTCTTTTTCATTTTCCTTTCGCCTGACGCGCCCAGCCTGCTAGGAAAGGGTGAGCGTCTTTTCGCCGCGTAGCCAGCGCTCGGGTCGCCTTCGTTGTCGTCGGCCTGTCTTCTTTGCAGGCGCGCGCCTGTACCGGGGTTCGCTTGCGGGTGCGTGCGACGGGGTCTTCACTTTCAGTCTGCCCCTCCCTCCTCACCGTCCTAATCCCACTCTCATCTCCGCCTCCCGGTTTCGTCTTCGCGAGCTCGGAGGCACCCTTCTCAATTTTTTTTTTTTCTTCCTTGACCCAAGAGCATTGTTCGCTGCTCTCTTCTCAGCTGGGAAGTCTCTTCAAGTGTGACGTCGCGCAGATTACGGGCGTTGTGCGCCTGCGAGGCTCCGATGTCGAGAGCGAGCGACCGCCTTTTGTGTCCCGCGCGTTACCCTTGCGACCTTCCGTAGTTGCTTCTTTTTGCTCTTACCTAAATCCTGCGCCTCCTACGTGACGGCTTGCCGTCTCTTCTTTCTTTTTCTTAACTCTGAGGAGGGTCCGCCCAGAACTTGATCTGAAGACAGACGAATGTATAGGGAAACTGCGCGTCATGGCTTGGCTAGGCGGAGTCCAGTGCGGGAAAACTTGTACTGGACGACTACGTGTAACGCTGCCCGTTGTGCTGCGAGTTTCACGAGGGTTAATGTCAGAGAGGACGGCATTCGATGCTCCGCACTTCGGTTGATTAATCTGCCATGGGCTTGCTCGTTTCCCCTCCAGCTCGCGCCAGAAACTCTTCCACACCTTTTATGGGTTGGCTGAACCCTATCAGTGACAGACGAACGTTAATGATGTTTTTTTTTTTTTTTTTGGATTAGCAAGCTAAGGTGTGCAGCGATGTTACCCTTGAGATTGAGAGCAACAAGTGTAGTTGGGCAGTCTATCAGTGGCAGAGAAATGGGTGCAAAGGGATGACAAATAGAATCGAGCACGGCAAAGAAGTAGGCATGGTGTGACGATGTTAGGAAATTGGCGGGCATAGGATGGATGCGGTGAAAGAAGAAAGTAATGCGTAATTGAAAACCGCTTGGATGGGGCTCCATCCTGCAGTGGACGTAAATAACCTGATGATTATTTTGACAACGATGATGAATAGATTATGTAGGACTAGTGCACCAGAACAAGACGTGTTACTTGCTCAGTTTACCGAAAAATTGATTTGCCGACAGTGTCGTGCTCGTGCGGAATGCCACCAACCCTTCACTTCTCCTTTCCTTGCACTCCTGGTTGATCCGGAAGCCATCTTGGCCTGTCGGAGGAGGGCGGTGCAGTACAACGCACGTTGCAATGCAGTGGTGAGTTGTCGTACAGCTATGTACGGAAGCTAAAATCTCAGACGCAGGACCGAATTCACAAAGCTCTTGGCCACTATTTACCGTTGCAGCTTATCATTTCCAAAGTACTGATCGCCATTGGTCGGTGGCTTCTGCTAATGATATGACAGACATCACGACTGGATGGCATTTTCTCTAGCTAACAGTTCTAACGGGATAACTTTTTCGTAAAGGCGAAGCCCTGGGCCCACATTCATGGTAAACGTTCTTACACTAGAGTTATTCCTATGAGCACATCCCGGCCGACCGCGATGACAGACAGCTGGTGCTGCTGGCCAATGACGAACAGCTCTTACCGCCGAAAAGTTCCGCGAATTCGTCCACGGACGCGTAGCTCCAGAGCGAAGAAGGAAAAAGAATCGTCAGTTGTTCGCAAGAGCACGTTCCGGCCAATCCTGATGCTGGAGACGTCATTACCGAAGGCAGGCAGCCAATAGTTGAGAACACTTACGAACGAAGTGCTTTGTTAATTCGGCCCCAGGTGCATAGCTCTGGAACGCAGCTAAGAAGTAAACGGCTCATATCCGTGCGCTTTGGGGCCGTTTTTTTTTATTTAATATTTTTTTTTTTTTTAGCGTTGGGCCGCTTCCAGAAACGAGAGCCGAGTTACCGGATGCGCGTTGCAACCGCCGCCGGGGCAAAAACATGGCTCCGTATTTAATCGAGTATCACGCGGCGTAGCCTGCCGCCAGGCTCGGGGCCCCGACATCATCCGTGGCGGCGCGGCCATGACTCGCCTTGAACCGGGTGGTGTGAGACGCACACGCTGCCTCCGCACTTGATGGCGCGTGGCGGCAACCTCCTCGTTCGCCGACGAGTACTACGTGCGCCGGCCGGAAGACAACACGCCCCGCGGCACAAAAGCACAGGTGGCGGCGCGGTCGCACCTGGGTTCCCGATGCGATGCGCGTCTTTGCCGCATGGACGGCGCATCACGAACTTTTTTTTTTCTACCGCCGCGCGCTTACATGCACACAAGCAGGCAGTGACTTCGGCCACTCGATAAGGGGCGGCCGAAGTGCAAATAGCGTCCTGACCGGAAAGGCGGGTCCCTCAATAAGCCGTGCACTCCGCCCCCCCCCCCCCCCCCTCCCCGATACACCCGCCTTTGCGAAGAGCGTGCGGACACAATTTATGAGCCACCTGTGTCTGTTGAAGAGTGCTTGCATTCGAAAGGGAGTCTTCCCGTCGTGTGGAGTTGAAATTTGGCATGGTTTGGGTCTTGTGTTCCTGCGCCGTTGTTACTTGACCGATCTATAGATTAGTGGAGATAAGGCGCGCGCGCTTTATTGTAGCTATCGATTATGATTGACAAGGGCAGCGTTATGTGACCATTTAAAGAGAAACGTTGCATCACGGTGTCAGTTGAGGTACCCGGAAAGAGGTTTTAGGCCACCGTTTGCTCGTGTTGGACGCGCAATCGCTAGCGTTAACATCCGGGCTGGAATTCCAAAAGTGGTTCGTGTTTTTTGGCAATACCTTGCCGCCTTTGCTGGTAATATTGTGACGATGGGTCGTGTTCATTTAACAGGTGGCAGTAGTAGTATAAATTTTATTGGTTGTAGGGTTTCTGGGCAAGTTGTTGGGGACTCCAGGGCTCCTCTGGCTCCAGTCCAGGGCTCCAGAGGCCTTTGAGGCTCGCTGGACTTGGTCAAGCAGAGCCAGCTGGCTCTATCGATCCCTGCTTGCAAGTCAGGTCTCCCACTTCCGTCTTCGAGATGTTGTCCCCAAAAAGAGACAATTGATTTCCAGGGGCTGCGATTCGCATTGCCACGCAATGTGGGCGAGGGTTGACCGCTCTTAGCACCATGCACGGGCAGGTGTCCGCGTATATTGTGGGGTTTATGTGGCGTTTCCTTTGTAGGTTAGTTAACGCGTTTGTTTGCATTCGACGCCAGTCTCCCGACCGTTCTCCGGTAAGATCCGAATGTGGACAGCTGTATTATTGTCGTTCTCCTCATTGGTTTTCCAGGATGTCGCATGGAGTTATGACAGTTGAACAACGGTAGTTCACGTAGGAGCTCGCGGGGCAGTCAAACCTCGTTCTCCTCTTCTTGTCGCTTTCATTAGCACGTTTCAGTATGTACAGCGTCAGGATCATACGAGTTTTCTCTTACGAACAATTCTAGCTTTTTGCAAATACGTGCCCTCATCTGGGGCCCCGACTTTGTTCTCAAGGGCTAGCGTCCATGAGAACGATTTTCCGTCGACCGGCCGGCTTCTCTACTAATATGCCCTTCACGTCAATAGGCCATCATCGAGTAGTTATGGCGCAAAAACTTCTTTCTCCCTTGTTTATCCTTGTTATTTCACGCACATGGTGCTCAAGCACTAACGGACAGTCGAAAATGTCAAAATACTACAAACTTGCAGAAAAACGGCAAACAACACACCAAAGTGAAATAACATATCAGAGCGCGACGAGGAAAGATATCCCAGCGAAGATCGAGAAAGCGGAGCACAATTCAGAGCTAGAAACAGATCGTGTTTCGAGTACTTCGTTCGCCTGCGAGACATTTCTCTTCGGGGTTTTTTTTTTTTTTGTTTTGCTACGCCTCTTTAGGAACTAAAGTCACGGCCGGATGCAACAACTAAGCGATAGCCATCGAGGAAGGCAAAGTGCTCACAAAGCGGGAGGGCGGGGGAGGCGTTCGCACCCCAACCGTCCAATACGGTCGTACGTGGCTCGAGCCTTCTTCGGTGAGGCCCCCGACTCAAACGAGCGATCGTCCACCGCTATCCCCCAAAAAAAGGAGAACTCCGAAGCAAGCCGTGATGCGGCGGCCCCCGGATGAAGCGAGCCATGCACGGAAGCCTGCTGCCGAGCGAACAGAGCCGGCCGCCCGAGTCGGTCTGCTAACGGGTCCGGAATACTGAACAGGAGATGAGTTCGATCCATCGACAATCGCGAGACATCCCGGGATGTCTTTCTCTCTCTCGAGCGAGAAAGGTAGTGAGGGAGAGGGAGGGGGATGAGGCCTATGAGACAAGAAGAAGATGCGCGCTGGCGCGAAACACAAGAGATCCAAGAGCAACAATCCAGAAGACAATACGCGTGCGTGCAAGACCGTTTCCTACGGGCAAGCTTCTTCTACTCCAAAGCAGCTCGCTGCCTTCGCTTTCTTGCCTCCCTCTATTTTTCTTTTTTCATGCGCTCCTGCAGCGGCGTGTATAAACCCGACCATTCTCGTATACGCAGCGTCGTCATCGTCGGAGATCGTCGTCTAGCGCGAGAGTGCGCGGCGGCCGCGCGAGAGTGTCTGTATAGCGCTGACGTGTTTTCTTGGCGGCGGAAAAGATCAAGGAACCGAGCGCCACTCCCGCCAACCTTTTCGCCCGGGCGCCGTAGGTTCTCACGTGGAGTCCAAACACGCGATATCATTGCCTTATCCCTATTCCCGGCGCCCCGAGGGCCTCTTCCCTTCTTCCCCTTCGACTTCCCCTGTTAGCTCGAAAAACAGCGGCCGTCTATTCGGAACACGTCCGGAACAAGTTCAAAGGAAGAAGGCGCCGCGGTTATCGCCGGGAGAGGAGAGGCGCAAAGTAATCAGTCTCTCGCTCTCGTGTGCGCCAATGCTTTATCTTGCCTTCTCGAGTTCGCCTTCCGCTCGTCGAAATGTGTGGCGCTTTCGAAGTTGCCTTCTTCGTTGTCCGGGTACTCGCAGGCGGCAGTCACTCGCTGTTCGATTCGCCTCCGCACTCTCTCTCTTCCCCCTCTCCATCTTTCTATTCGTTTCTGCCGCTGTCATCCGCTTTAGTGCTGTTTTCTGACGGCGTACTTTGCGTTTTGTAAAGAGCCGTGTAGTTTATTGGATGCGAGATAGGGGGTTCTGCGATAGACGAGGTTCCCGAGGCGCGCGCGCGCACACACACACACACACATACACACACGCACACACGCACGCACGCACGCACACACACACACACACACACACACACACACACACACACACACACACACACACACACACACACACACACACACACACACGCACGCACGCACGCACGCACACACACACACACACACGCACGCACGCACGCACGCACGCACGCACACACACACACACACACACACACACACACACACACACACACACACACACACACGCACACACACACACACACACACACACACGCACAGACGCACGCACGCACGCACGCACGCACACACACACACACACACACAAACACACTCCCACACACAAACAGTTCGATTACGCCTGCGTGTGTAAACGCGAAAAGCTGTCTATAGAGTATGTGGCAAAGTGGCGCCAGCATTGCTATGCATATAGATTGTGCTTCCATTTCGTTCCGTTTCCTTGACTACGCACCTCGGCGACGTATCGTTGAATGATGCGAACGTGTCATGGTTGAAAACATTTGAACGTTGGGCTAGTTGGTATTCTGACATGCGAGCCATCTTGATATAGCGCGCAACGGAACGGCACAACAGAAAGGAAGACGAACACAGGTGCAAACTAACAACTGATATTATTGAGGTCTGACCTACGGGTATATATACAAATATCCACAAGCTGCGCAGGCGCACCGTTACAAGGAAAAAATGGAACTCACAAAACAACAATTGATTGAACAGGGCACGAAAGGAATTTCATTTCTGCATTGTACAGTGCAATCGATGTTTAGCTTACACACTTCTGACCTGTTTTTCTGATAAAAATGCCTCTAACGTTTCACGTGCTTTTTTTTTTCTTTTTTGCTTGCTCTTGCCTAGGATTTTCACGCTACGGAAACGTGGTTCACAAGTGCAACAACTAAGGCAGTGGTCCGCGAGATGTGTCCTCCTTATTTGCTAGATTTGTTGCGTGCTACACGAGCTGGTCATTGATGCGTAGCGCCGTCTGGCCGATGTATACTTTTTCGGCAGGATAGGGGGATTTCGTACACGATGTCGTTGGAACACTCTCTACAGGACGTTTTCCGTGGTTCTTTTTACAGCCCACGTAATTATCTGCACAAGTGATGCCACGGCTAAGCTGACCAAACTTCTTGGGGGCTGAAAAAGAATACCATCAGCACGTTAAACCCAGTAGTCATTTTTTTCAGGTAATGTGTGACCTTGTGCATGTACGGAACGAGTTCCGGCCTCTGAGTGCCCACCAAGGTTTCCGCGGCATTATTACAATCACGGTGCTTCAATTTCTTGAGGAGCATTTCCGCTATACTGACACGACGACCGACCCAGGGCAGCCAGCTGAAAAAAAGCCTTCCCAATTGCCCATGAAAACTATCTTGCACACTGGGAATGCATGACTTTCGAAGTGAGGATTCCAATTAGAGTGTTGCAATGCCTCTCTTAATGATCATAGAGGGAGCCGATTCGCATGGGAGGAGCTCTTTTTGTGCACGCAGGGAGTACGTCCAGCACACGTGGCTCTCGCTGAACTTCAGGCGTAAATCTAAAAACTGCAGCCTTCCTTCTTCTGGACGCTCACATTTAAAGGTCAACCCTATTGCTGTGATTTTTAGAATCATCGAAAGCACACTTCAGCGCATCCTCAAACGAGGTGGAGCGCGCCTTGTTGAAAAGAATTAATAAGACATCCATACAACGAAAAACGTTAAGGACGGTGTCATTGTTAGCATGAATAAAACGGCCGTGTAAGGAGCTATCAATTGAAATAAATAGATGTAGTAAAAGGCAATTACGATGGGAGACCCGACGCAAATGCCTCTTTCTTCCAGATACATCTGGTCGTCAGATTTGATGAAAGTACTCTGAAGGTAAAATTCTAAAGGGCTAAAAGGTTCTCTATCGATATGCCTGCCGCATTGTGGAATGAACAAGCCCATTTTCTTCTATGCAACCTCTAACTGCAACAAACAGTCCACAATAAGCCACAGCGTAAAAGAGCTCTTCAACATCAAGAAAAAAGGCAAAACCAATATCCTTGTGTCTCGAAGGAAACGCACCACATCACCTAAACGTTTACAACGAAGCTGTTCATGCGGACCCAGTGCAGTCGTTGTCGGAGTTCTCTAAAACTATCATCATCAGCAATGGCTTGAGTGTCGTCGTCTTCTCCCACAGCTGGCTCCGTTGCCGCTCTACATTTCAGCGCAAAATTTCACTTCTCTTGTGTGGTCGTAATGATGAGGCCGTGTTTAAGGAGGGTGAGCCATTGCTTAAGGGGGTATGAGTCATTCATTGTCTTACGTGACGGACAGATTTAATATTGAAGCAATTTAATTTTGAAGAATTGCAAGCGGCAATGCCGGGCGGATGCTGCTAACCCCGCCACCGAGCAAACTCGAGACATCGAACGCAAGCGACAACGGCGGACTGCGGGCATACCGTCACTGACGTCGTTCTCTCCGTCGCAGCCGGGCGTACGTGTGACCTCATTAAGACACACAAAGAAGTCAATCGTCAAACCAATCAAAGCAATCGTCAAAGCGATTGCAGTGCCCGCATCTCCAGTGGTGGGCCGTGCGCCCAATATACGGAGCTTTGGATTAGTGGTTCCGCCCATTCCATCCCATCTACAACTATGGGAATACCACGTGCAGTGCGCACACCTGAGGAGGAAGCTGCCTACCGCAAAGGCGAAAATGAGGTGAAACAATGGTGAAACAAAAGATTTACATTATAGACTGCTTGCTAAATTTGACTTGCATGGTGTAACACTCGGTGTGACTAACACAGCTTCGCTGTTCGACCATCTTTACGGACTAGAAGGGACAGTAATTTTTCTCAGGAATGAGTTACTAATCTGAAGGTTATTCAAGACTTTGAGCAATAACTTACTAACACAAAGCTGCCAAGTGCCCCTTTCGTTCAGAATAGTGCGAAACGGAGCCTCCGTTTATGGGTCTTAACACTAAAGAAAACCTGCAACGCAGCTCTTTCAGTGTTGGTCATATCTTTTGCGGGGCCTTTGTAAATCTAAACGCTTGCAAAATTTTACTGCGTTGCTCTTAATTCTTGTATGACGCTTTTTTACACGAAAGTTCTTGGTGACGGCCAACACAGCTGTTTCGTATTACGTGGTTCTTGGCAATGTGGCAGAACCGCCCACCTTATGTGCTTACAGAACGCAAATGTAATTTTCGTTAAAAAATTTCACAACATTTTTCAAACGGTTCTTAACGAACGTACTCATCCTTGCCAAGAGACGGCGTTCACGATCTTCCTGCGTGGCCTTCGCCGCAGTCCTTCGTTTCAGGGCCTTGAGTTCATGGGGAGGAAAAGCAGGTTCCAGCCCAAACTTGGCACCCTTCTCTAGAAGACTTGACATATTGGAAGAAATGAAGGTACCACCCATTAGAATTAGGTTTCTCTTGTGACATTCCGGATTCTTCGCCTTCGGTACGGTTACAAAGATCTACCTGAGATCGTGTACGATTTCGTGTACAATGTCGTGTACGAACAACGTCGTATGCGGGACCACCTTATGCTGCGGAAAAGTACACATCGGCCAGACCGGGCGACGCATCAATGAACGACTCAGGGATCATGCAAGAAATCTATCCAATAAGGAGAAGAGACATCTCAAGGACCACTACAGTAGCTGTTCCACTTGGGAACCACGTTTCCATAGCGTGAAAATTCTAGGCAAAATCAAGCAAAAAAAAAACCGTCTGTGAAACGAGGCATGTTGTGATGAGAAAAGCAGGTCAGGGTTGTGCAAGCGAACCATCGACTGCACTGTACAATGCAGAAATGAAATTCCTTTAGCGCATGGTTTAGTCACTTCCTGTATGACGAATTTCATTTTTCCTCGTAACCGTGCGCCCGCGCAGCTTGTGGGTACGAATGTACCTGTGGGTCTGACTAATAAAATCGGTTGTTAGTTTGAGCCCGCGTTCGTCTTCCTTTCTGTTGTGCCGTCCCGTTGCGCGCTACATCAAGATGGCCCTTCTGTAATGGTTAGCCGCTGCAACCCGAAATTCAGCACGAAATTTTCAAAGCGAAGTTCCACTTTTCTTGGCTTCTGGCTGTTGGCCGAAGCTGTATTGCCGAGTGTGCGACAACTTTGGCAACTGGGCATGTGGCCACCATGCATGCCGGAATGGACAACTCGGGACACTATCTTAAACTGAGCACCTGTGGCCACTATATGTGCGAGCCTTCTCGGCCGATCCCCCTGGATGGGGTGTGTGCCACTGGATAGGTGTGCGAATCGACAAGTAAAACGAGGAAACAAGAAGTGAATAAGTAGGGTAACAGAAAATGAAAGGCTTCGGCTGTAAAGCAACCAAAAAAGTCGGCACCAGAAGCAGCCAGGTTTATGTAAGGAATATTAGGGAATAAAATGGGACCAGGGCCTGCATTGGGCCAGGCACGCTGAGCTACATCCAAGTAAGACATTTAAGTAAACATCAAGGGAAGTTTAGCTTATGATCGATTTCACACCTTTACTATCGCCCTCAGCATGAACTGCAGCGTGAAAGCACGTGGCACCAGTGCCAAACCGAAACATGATTTTCTTTCTCGCTACGGTTTTCGTTTCGGTTCGCCGAAAATGGTTGAATTCCGGTTCAACTCCGTAGCGCAAAAAATAATAACGGTTAAAATCGCTTCGAAGCCGCTTAAGTTTGTTTGAATAACCGAAGAATAATAACAGAAAAACAGAAGAAATTTATTTTGTTCAAAAGCTTGACGCTGCTGCCAAGCTGTACAGAAAAATTACGCCAGTTCGTTCTTCAGACGGCACGTAGTTACAAACAAGTTATGCAGATCCAACCCCGACGCTGGAATCTATTCAGAGAGCGAGAGATAGGAGGAGGAGGATATAGTGAACAAACGCAGAGGGTCTTACAGCTTGCTGCTATGCCGAGCGAGAAAGGAAAGATGAAAAAAAAAGGGCTAAAGAGCAATAAATACGACAGGCAATAGGGTGTGATTACATACACGTTTATGTTCGAAAGGCCCGCTCACCACCTTAAATGTAGGCCCGTGTTAAGAGGAAGCTTTAGCTCGGGTCCAACTTCGACGCGGCCTATTCAAATACATGTAAAAGACAAAAACATTTTTCCGAGATAAACCCTGGAGATATTTTAATGAAATCTGTTGCATTTGAGAGATGAAGTTAAATTCTAGCGACTGTTGGAAGCGGAATTTGAATTTAGGGCCTGCATATTGTTAAAAGGATTTTCGAAAATTCGCAAGTTTGAAAAATATAGAAGCTCAAAGTTTACAAATTAATAGCTCTGCATCAAGGACATATATTGCGTTTCTGTAAACGGCTCCCATTAGATCATTGAAAGTGGACAAATTAAATATGTCATATTATATATTACGTGAATTTATTACGTTGTGTACAAGGGTTCTGCAAAAGCTGTATTTTAATATTACTAAATTTTTGAGATTCATGTGTAACGTATTAATTTTGTCCGCTTTAGACATAATATTAGATGGAATTCACAGGATTGTGATACAATTTTTCATTGCTGACTTACAGAGTAGCAAACTTGATAGTTTCGTTTTCTGAAAATTTTCGATCTTTGCCCATTTTTAATAAAAATTGAAGGCCTAAATCGAAAAGTCGAAACCAACAGTCACTGGGTTTTAAGTTTATTTTCTTTTAAATGCAATAAGCCTCGTGAAATTCGGTTCAATGGTTGCCGGGAAAAACAAATTCTCCTTTTACGTGTATTCAGATAGGAGCACCGGAGCTAAAGTTTCCTCTTAACTGAATTTTCTAAGAGTGTCTTCATGGCTGGCTTCATTGATATGCCCGGTCGACGGCCTACTGACACTTATCTGGACGGCCCGTTGTAAGTTAGCGCTAACTGGGAGATCAATGCCTGCCGTTCAGTAACACTGAGGGCGGACAACCAGCAAACAGTGTACGTGTTTCTGCGAAGAATTTTAACCAATTTTTAAAAAGCACCTGCGGCAGACATTTCTAATCCTTGAGCTGGATTTCTCAACAGGCCTACACTACTTGCACGAGAAATCTATATGCATAATTAATTAATTCCCCCCCCCCCCAAAAAAAAACGCTGACGAACTTTTTTTCAATTACTTTATGGCACATATTCCAATTACTAACTAATTGCATCCGGTGACTTCGCAAGCCCTGTCCACTTAAAACGAATTTTGAGGTGGACGCCCATTTAGAGATATTCCCGACGCTGGCGATGGGAATATCTGGGCGTCTACATAGGCATAGAAGCCCAGATATATCTGGGCGAATATACATGGGCGTTTCTGCTATTTCTGTGCTTCGTCGCATAAAACAACGTTTTCGAAAAAGATATTAAGTGGAGCAACAGTGCACTTTTACATTAAGCTTGACTGCGCTTATCTTGAGACTGGCGCCATCCTTAGTATTCGTTCAAGGTGGATAGCCTAGAATTCGTAAATTGTAATATATACCGTAAATTAATTATGTCTGCAGATAAAATATAGTGTTTCTGTTAATTAGTTGATTATGCATATCGGTTTCTCGGGAGAGTAATAGCCGCGTCTTCGAGCGCACCAGCTCAAGGTCTAGAGTTGTGTTATCTGCCATAGAGGATTTTCCAAAATTGCCGAAATTTTACGCAGAACCACCTGGCATGTGCTACAATGTCTCAGGTACTCTGCATACATCACAGTCCGGCGATCCCGCGCGTCGGATGTGATGCATATATTATTGCGTTAACACAACGCCGTCTGCCGCCTCGCAGAATACGATATCATAATTGTCATAGTGTGCAGGACATAATTAGATGTCCTGAACATGGCGAAGCGCTCGCGTGAGTAGCTCACACAGAGCATAGGTGGGCTCTGCAAACTCTTCTTTTTTCTTCTTTTTTTTTATTGACAGGCTATCTTGTCGAATGCCGACTGGCTGTTCCTGCCGTTCTCCTGGGCCGATCCTGAAGTCAAAGCAGTCTATACCACAGCGTCTCAAAACATTGCCCTAAGGCTGCACCTGGAACGCGTAGCTGTTATCGACTGCCCACAGCACTCAATGTGACGGATACCGACCCGGCAGAGCTCAGAAGAAACAATGCGAAATCACTTATCGCTTGACACGTCCGCTGTCGGGTTATAGGAATAGCGCACCAGGGTTCTTCCCCAAGTGCGCATACTGACGTCAGCAATGACGCACATCTGGATTGATCCGCCCTAACCGTTGAGTCCACCAGTGCAACCACCATCGGTACCACCGGTCAAGTCATGGCCCAAAGTACAGCCAGTGAACCTTGGACTTGAGTAAATATGTGGGTGCCGGACAGATGTGTAATTGTACATAGTCAAACAATGTAAGATTGTACTTAATAATCATCTCTAACTGAAATGTCATGCAAATATTTTATATTGACCACTTCGGTGTCTACGTACCGCTTAAAATAATAACCGCAGTTCCTGTGGGCCCGTCTACTAACAAAGAATAATACTTCGTATTACGTAGCGCTCAACTGGATTTGTGGCTGCCAAATTTTTAGTTGACCCATCCAGGAAGAAAAAATAAGAAGAGAAACTTATGCAGATGCAACACACATTTGGAATCTATGTGAACAGAAGCATTTTGAAGCGATAAAGTCAGTTATCTGGAACTAACTGCGATGCACACAATTGCGTCTACTTTCATTCGTACGCAACGTGTAATATCGTGCAATTTTCATGTTTATGCGCTGCATAGTTCGCAACGTAGGCCGAAATGCAAGTTTCAAATCAGGCGCACACACGGTGTAAGATTTCTACTTTCGGAACTCGCGAGGACGAATGCGGTGTACGATGCTTAAAATAATTAAATGCTGGCGATTTATACGCACCAAGAGCGAGAAAATGATGCATTGAAGGACAGGGAGGTTAATCAGGGGTAGTTGCGGTTGGCTACCCTGCACCGGAGGAAGGAGTAGGGGGATAAAAAGAGAAAAAGAGTGGAAGGGGTGAGAGAGACAGAGAGAGAGAGAGAGAGACGAGCACAAGCAAGCCGTGTACACTATAGAGGGGGATGGGATGCGTTCTTAAAGTATATTGTGAAGGCCCGTAGACCGCGGGAACCTTGGTAACGCGAGTAAGGCCTTCAGCGCGGACTTTCTTTGGGAGCACTGACCTAAAGCTTTTAGTTCTGATAGTGGACGGTTGTCCAACTGGTCCAGCACTCTGCACGTCACTTGTTTACGTAAAAAAAAAAAAAACACGATTTCATTACAAGGCATGCCGTAGTGAGAGATTCCGTATCAATTTCAACCACCTATGGTTATTTAATGTGCACGCAGGGCTACACGGGCGTTCTTGCATTTCACCCCCATCGAAATGCGGCCGCCACGACCGGGATTCGATCCCGCGCCCTCGAGCTTAGTGATGCGTGATGCTTGTCGAGGGAAGTACGGCAAATGACAGGTGTATCTACGGGGAAGAATGAAACACATCCACGTACATTTAAGGATTCTGTACATCTTGCGTCGCAGTGGCACATGTCCATCCTGGAGGATTGGTCGAAATCGGGACATGTAATCCCAGTGGTACACAGCGAATGACTAAATAAGAGAATTCGTTAAGTATACTGGGCCAGATCTATTATGAAGTCGGTGTACTTTACGGCTAGCGACATTAAATAGTCAGGATTTCATGCGGATTTTTTTTTTCCTTCTTTTTATTGCGCCGTACAGAGGTGCGCTTACTGGCACTACTTTGTCGGTGAGAATACACGGGTTATATAAGCCCGCTTGCTAGTACTTGCAATCGGCGGATACGTAAATTCGGCGGATACATTCCGCGGATACATTCGACGGATACAGCTTTTGTGTACATCTCCGCCAATATACCCGCCGAGACACGGACGGACCCAGCAGCAACCACACCAAATCCGGGACAGTAGGTAAAGGAAGCTCAACTTTCTTCTTGTGAAAAAAGGAAGCGGAGAGAAAAAAACAGATTCCGAACAGTTAAGAGAACTATGCCGCGGGCATCTCTCTTGATCGATCACGTAATATATACATATAGCAGCGCGAGGGGCTCAATTTAGAGTTCTCCTTGGTGGTGTCCCAAATCTATTCGACGCGATTTCTCCTCTCGAAGTCGCATTTGGAAGGAAGTCATTACTGGCGCCAGAAATGACGCGCGCACTCGCTCGAACTAACTTTCTTTTTTTTTTCTCGCCCCCTTTCAGACCATCTATACCGTTAGGTGAAGGCAAGTTCTCTCTTCGATAATTGCATCCGCCGTTACTAAATCGTGGTTTGCCTGCAGCCTGCATTTTGTCATTTCCAGGAATGCGCCTTGAAACACAGCGTCGAGCATCGAATCGAAGAAGCGCGCCTCTTCCCTCCCCCCTTCCCTTTCCTTCTTTTTTTTTTTTTGCTATGCACCGCGCATGTCATCAAGCACGCGTCGCTCGAGAATGACTTCTAGAGATTATCGAGAAGACGTGAGGATCGCGCCCAAGGAGGGAGGACGCACGGAAGAGCACGCCGAGTAAACGAAATCGGAAAGAAAGACAGGAAGGACCGAAAAAAAAAACAACAACATAAGAACGGGAAATAATGGGCGCGACGCGCGACGCTTTCTTCGTCTCGAGAACCGACAGTTTGGCGGTGTCCTAACGACTGGCGAAACGAAGACTTTCCTTCGGCGCTCCCAGAGCCGAGCTGTGCAATTAAGCGCGCCTAAAGGCCTCCCCAGTTGCGCGGGCCCCCGATTGATCCACGCAACGAGTAAATGCAAGGAGGAGGGAGGGGGGCGGGGGGGTTCGAACGGGGTCACGGGGATCCCAAAGGAACGTGACCCCCGCCGCTCGGTTGCGTCAAGGGTGAGGCAACGCGCGCGCGCGTGTGCAGGGCGACGAAGGACGTGCAAGCCTTCGCCGAGGTTTCCCTTCACGCAGCCGTTGCCGCTGCCCCTCCTCCAGCCTTGTATGCATGCGCGCAGGCTATACTGCTATACTACGGGGAGTGGTCGCGTGCGCGGTGTAAGTCGATGAGCGGAGACGCACTCCGGGTATTGCCTCATCGCGCTGAGAGTCGTGCACGGCAGAGAGTCACCGCTTTCGGCGCCGGTTAGGTTGGTCTTAGTGTACAGATGTGCCACGTGCTCGAGTCTCGGAGGGCCCCGAGGAACGAACTCGATTTAGAGAGCGACGAGAAGAAGAAAGAAAAAGAAATGAAATTCTTTTTTTGTTTTTTTTGTTGGAATGGTGGTATTTGCTGAGACGCGCAGAGCGCCTGATTGAAGAGGTTCAATCGAGTGCACGGGCCTCCGTGGCAACGAATATAAACTATTTCAAACCCAGTACTTTGTTTGCGGGAGAAAATTCAATTTCTTGCGGATCAGACCCGCGTGATAACAGATGACGTAATGTGAATGAGAAAGACAGTCACCCTTGTTTCTGCGCCCCGAAAATCCGTGGTTTATCCCCGTTTTCTCCCCGCTTCAGCCCCGGTTTTATATTCTCTGTTTCGCAGACGAAGCCCACCGGGCTCAGTGATGGGTGCGGATGCTGTAAAATAAATTACTCCCTTTAAACTGAATAAGAGTGCCAATCGATACACAATTCACACCCTTATACTCTTTTTGGGTCTAAGGGTGTGAGTTACAGATCGATTTACACCTTTATCCTCTTTTGACGGTGTAACTTATTTTACAATGTAGAATGGCTTGGGCGCTTAACATGCACAAGCTGAGTATTGCTAGAACGCCGCTATTGCAAGGCAACCCGTGTGACCACGTACATTAAGTCGATGAGCAAAACGAGAGCAAGGTAAAAGTGGAAGCCAACGTTTCGACAAGTGGACTTGTCTTTTTCAAGGCGACGTGTGCTTTCCTCGGCACAGTATGTATGGGTACGGTTCTTCTCAAGGGGAAAGGGGGTAAGGCGGACTCCCGGTTGTTGCCCCACCCACCGGCCCACCTACCTCACCCCCTCTACCCTCCAGAAGAACCCTACCCATATATACTGTGCCGAGGAAATCATATGTCGCCTTGAAAAAGACAAGTCCACTTGTAGAAACGTAGACTCCCGCTTTTACCTTCTTCCCGCTCTGCCGTCTTGAATTTCCATCTCTCGCCTTCCCCTTGTACATTAAACTTCTCAAGCGGCGAACAAGTGCAACCTGTATACTGGGCCAAGAACTTTTGGCATAGGTCACTTCTACACTGATAGCTCCAAAGTCACACCAAAGCACCTTTTGCGAAGTAAACTTGTTCGTGTCGGTAGTCATACCGCTCCTTGAAGCTATCTTGTGATGCCTGTCTGCCTAGTCGAGAAATTGGACGAGCTTCAGCAGGGCACAAAGCCTCGGCAACATATTCTTTCATAAGGAGTGTCAGTGTTGGAAAGAATCGAGGTTTCTGCGCGGCGATCGAGCGTAGAGACAATACAGAGGGCTTTAGTCTGTGGGTTTGCGCTTGAACTTATTGTAGACGTGGTGGGTACCCGTACATTCACGAAGAAATTGCTACAGATGAGACACGTTTATTTACAGATAACCTAATGTGAATGATCGTCCATGAAGACATACACTGGTATCTGCTGGTTGTTCGGGTGATTTTATTTATTTTTATTTATTTATTTATTTATTTATTTATTTATTTATATACTTATTTATTTCAATACACTTAAGTACAGGAAGGCATTACATAGGGGGGTATCATTATGCAATAATGTAAAACAAGGTTACAAATATGAAGGAAAAGAGCAAAATACCATAAGTTTAAGAGAAATCAAAGCGGGAGAATACTACAGATGTCACCTCACAATCAAAATCACGATATAGGTATACGCTTTCTACTATACAGTTATTCAAATAATAACAGTCCAGTCACCCTCGCGTCATCATACAAATACCTCGGCGTTCATTCTTTATCTAATCTCTCATGGGCAACCCGCACAGAAAAAGTCGCTGCTAAAGCTAACCACACATCAGGTTATTCAAAGCACAAACTCACAGGTGTGCCCACTTGAACTCGGCACTTCGCTTATCAAACACATGTTCGCCTTCAACTTGAATACGCATCTTCCGTTTGGCCACCTCATCAAGAACACCTGATTTATTCCCTTGAGCGCGTACATAATCGGGCCGCTCGTTTTATTGCACGAGACTACAGCCGGATTTCCAGCATAATTAACATTAAGACATCGTCGTTCCTTCCTTCCTTAGAATCTCGCGGAACAATCGCACTTATTTGCATCTTCCATAAACTTGCTTATAGCCATGATCCATTTACCAACCGAATCGCACATCGTAGCGCTTGCATAATCACCTAAGTTTCAAATGTCTTTTGGGAAAAACCACCGCATTCAACTCATCAGCCTTGACACGTGCACTCATTTATTGGAATGGTCTTCCGGGCCACATTGTTCACATCTCTGACCCCATTCTCCTTAAAGATAAAATATGCAGCATTTTGTTTTGAAGTGTTTCTTTTTCGTTCCATTTTTCAGTTAATTTATTTATTTACCATTATAAAATTTTTGAAATAACGATGTCCAAACTGTTTCTGTTCGTGCCCAAATTTGTAAAACCCCCTCACATAATGCTCCAGTTGTAGCCCCTGAGGTACCTGAATAAATAAAGATGAAATGTCAATTTCATGCACGCTGACGGCATTAGTGTTGCTTGATGTCGATTCGATCCCGAAACATGAGCAATTTTGTATTAAAGGGTGATACATAAGTAAGGGTAACTGTTTGTTCCGGCAGGTCATTCTACTCCTTTACTGACAACACAAATGGTGAGCTCTGACATTTCAACGTCCTTGCGAAAATTGGTTCTACTTTCAGACCATAATCTCTGCGTGAAGAGATATGATGCACCGGAAGAACACTCCTAATTGCAAAAAGTCTATTGCTGGAATACATCGAGTGAGAAAAATGACAAACGAGGTATGCGGCGTCATTGCCAAGGTTATAGACCTTAAGCCTTCGCTTCAACATCCTTACGCTTTGATAAAATGAATATGTACATAAAATAAACTTGGCTGCCTTGTTCTGCACAGATTCAAGTTGGCTTGAAAGGTCAATGCTATCTGGACGCCATGCATATTATCGAAGCGTATTCCAATGCTGACCGATTTAGTGTTGTGTAGTCGTCCAGCTTCCTTTCGTCATTAATGATAATAATAATAATAATAATAATAATAATAATAATAATAATAATAATAATAATAATAATAATAATAATAATAATAATAATAATAATAATAATAATAATAATAATAATAATAATAATCAGTCTTTTTATGTCCACTGCAGGACGACAACCTCTCCCTGCAATCTCCAGTCACCCCGGTCCTGCGCCAACGGATTCCAACTAGCGCCCGCGAATTTCCTAATTTCATCGCTCCACCTAGTCTTCTGTCGTCCTAGATTGCGTTTCCCTTCTCTTGGTACCCATTCTGTAACCCTAATGGCCCAACGGTTATCTCACCGGCGCATTAAGTGACCTGCCCAGCTCCATTTGTTTCTATTGATGTCAATTAGAATATCGTCTATACCAGTTTGCTCTCTGATCCAAACCGCTCTCTTTCTGTTTCTGAACGTTATGCCTAGGAATCTTCGTTCCATCGCTCTTTGCGCAGGTCCTTAACTTATTCTCAAGCTTCTTTGTCAGTCTCCAAGTATCTGGCCCTATGTCAGCACTGGTAAAATGGACTGATTGTACACCTTCCTTTTCAATGATAATCGTAAGCTTCCAGTCAGGAGCTGGCAATGTCTACCTTATGCAATCCAACCCATTTTTATTCTTCTGTGAATTTCCTTCTCATAATCAGGGTTCCCTGTGATTAATTGACCTAGGTAAACATACTCCTTCACAGACTCTAGAGGGCGACTGGTGATCCTGAACTCTTGTTCCTTTGCCCGGCTATTTATCATTATGTTTGTCTTCCGCATGTTAACCTTCAACCCTACTCTTACACTCTCTCTGTTAAGGTCCTCAATAATTTGCTGTAACTCGTCTGCATTGTTGCTGAATAGAACAATGTCATCGGCAAACCGAATGTTGCTGAGATATTCGCCGTTGATCTTTACTCCTAAGCCTTCCCACTTCAATAGTTTGAATGCTTCTTCCAAGCACGCAGTTAATAGCATCGGAGAGACTGTGTTTCCCTGTCTGACCCCTTTCTCTATAGTATCTTCCTGCTTTTCTTGTATAGAATTAAGGTAGCTGTAGAGCCTCTGTAGATATTTTCCAAGGTATTTACGTAAACGTTCTGTACTCCTTGATTACGTAATACCGCTATGACTGTTGGTATCTCTACTGAATCAAATGCCTTTCCGTAATCTATGAAAGCCACGTAGAGGCTTATAATACTCTGAGCATTTCTCGATAACTTGATTAATGATATGGATGTGATTCTTTGTAGAGTATCCCTTCCTGAAGTCAGCCTGTTCCTTTGGTTGACTTAAGTCCAGTGTTGCCTTTATTCTATTGGAGATTATTTTGGTAAATATATTATATAATACTGGGAGTAAGCTAATGGGCCTATAATTTTTCGATTATTTAACGTTTCCCTTTTTGTGGATTAGTATAATGTTTGCATTCTTCCAGTTTTCTGGGACCCTTGCAGTCGATAGACACATCGTATTAAGAGCCACCAGTTTTCCAAGCATTATGTCTCCTTCATCTTTGATTAAATCGGCTGTTATTCCATCTTCTCTTGTCGCTGTTCCTCGTTTTATGTGTTGCAAGGCCCTTCTGACCTCATCGCTAGTTATAAGAGAAGTTTCTGTATCCTGTTCATTCCTGTTTCTAATTGAGGTATTCTGACTCGTCTGGGTACTGTATATATACAGGTCAGTATAGAATTCTTCCGCTGCTTTTACGATATCTTCGAGATTGCTGACGATATTGCCCTGCTTATGTTTCAGTGCATACATCTTAGTTTGTCCTACGCCAAGTTTCTTTCTCACTGATTTCAGGCTGCGTTCATTTCTTACGGCTTCTTCAGTCTTTCTCACGTTAGTTTCGAATGTCACTTATTTTCGCCTTGTTGATCAGTTTTGACAGTTCCGCGAATTCTATCTTATCTCTTGAGTTGAACACTTTCATTTTTTTATCGTTTCTTTATTATGTCCTTTGTTATTTGAGAGAGCTTGCCTAGTGGTTGTCTTGGTGCCTTGCCTCCTACTTCAATTCCTGCCTCTGAAGCCGACCTAGTTGCAGTTTCATTCATTAGCTCTATACCATCATCATCTCTCTGTTCTAAGACTGCATATTTGTTTGCAAGTACCAGCCTGAATTTATCCGCTTTTACCCTTACTGCCTCTAGGTTGACCTGTTTCTTCTTGACCAATTTTGCTCTTTCATCATTGGCAGCCGACAAACGGCGCTTTAAAAGACTTACATTTTTTAAAACCTTTATTTGTTATATGCTCTATCAGAACGGTCCACATTAGATCGAGCGAGAAGTGCTCAACCAGATACTTAAAGGATTGTGTTCTTGTGACGATGCTGTCGTTTATCGAATAGGCATTCGCGGGAGTATTAGTGAGCAGAGAAAACGTAATCAACTTCGTTTTGACGATGTTGATTTCTATTTTCCACAATATGCACAACTCATGTAAGCAGATATTAGTTTAAAGGAGCATTACGCCAAGCTGGTTAGTTATTTGTCTGTATACAGTCGTCGGCGAAAAGGCGTATACTAGAAGTTATGCTATTAGCTATGTCACTAATGTAAATTAAAAAAATAAGCGGCCCTAGTAAAGACCCCTGTGGCACTCCCGATATTAGCGCAGTACAGTCAGAAATGTGATTTCTAATCTTGACTTGTTGAAAGCGACTGCGCAGGAATTCTTCGATCGAAAACATAGGTTGCTATTACCTTCAAGTTGCAGCTTATATACCTTTTTTTTAAAATCTTCTGTGCGCACCCAATGAAATGCTTTAGACAAATGAACAAATATGGCATCAATGTAGAGCACAGCAAAAACAGTCTGGTTGAGCGATCTGATTGTCCTGAAGTCAAGCGTTCAATAACCGACCGGAAAGAGTCGTCCTTTCGCTGCTCAGTAAAGATGTAGCGAAAGTCAGAAATGACCAGATGGCAAGTGTCGGCATCCTCTTCGTCGTTGTCAGGAGGATAGACGGGATGACGTGAGAAGCAGTCGGCGTCCAGATGTGATCGGCCGGACTTCTACGTCACAACGAAAGAATACTCCTGAAGTCTTAGTGCGCAGCAACCAAGGCGGCCAGTCGGGTCTTTCAGTGACGATAGCCCGCACAGGGCATAGTGGTCCATGATGACAGAAAATGGGTGGCCAAACAAGTAAGGGCGAAGTTTAGCCACTGCCCACACCAGTGTGAGGTAGTCGCGCGCGGTGATAAAAAAATTGCGCTCTGAAGGAGAGAAAAAAAACTATGGTGTTTTACGTGCCAAAACCACTTTCTGATTCTGAGGCACGTCGTAGTGGAGGACTCCGGAAATTTTGACCACCTGGGGTTCTTTAATGTGCACCTAAATCTAAATACACGGGTGTTTTCGCATTTCGCCCCCAACGAAATGCGGCCGCCGTGGGCGGAATTCGATCCCGCGACCTCGTGCTCAGCAGCCTAACCCTATAGCCACTGAGCAATCACGGTGGGTAAGGGGAGAAGAGACGGCTGGCGTAGGCAATGACGCTCGACTCCATTTTGCTGTTTGGCTAGGACAGCACCTATGCCCTGGCTACTGGCGTCTGTGCGAATTTGAGTTGGTGCACATGGATCAAAGTGGCCTAATATCGGAGGCGTTGTTAACAAGCGCATGAAGGTGTCGAAGGCGTTCGCGGCCCCAAAAGAACGCCCTGTCCCTGTAGAGAAGGTCAGTCAGTGGCCGGGCGATATTCGCAAAATTTTTAACAAACCGACGAAAATAGAAACATAAGCCCAGGAAGCTGCGCACATCTTTTGCTGAGCTGGGTCCAGGAAAGTTCCTGACTGCGTGAACCTTATCAGGATCATAATGCATATCGGCAGCACTGACAAGGTGGCCAAAAACTCTGACTTCTGTTGGCCAAAATGTCACTTAGAAGAGTTAAGTTGAAGGCCAGCCTCTCTAAAGACTTCAAGAATAGCCGCCAAGTGATTCAGGTTTCTGTCAAACGTAGGGGAAAATGTGATGACATCGTCCAGATAACATAAGCAGGTGGACCACTTATAGCCCTGAAGGAGAGAGCCCGTTATTCTTTCGAAATCTTCTGGGACATTACAAAATCCGAATGGCATAACCTTAATATGGTAAAGGCCGTCCAGTATAACAAAAGTGGTATTCTCACGGTCGAGTTCATCAACCGAAATCTTCCAATAACCGGATCGGAGGTCGATCGAAGTATGTCGATCCGTGAAGGCATTCGAGAGTGTCATCAATCCGCGGGAGAGGCTACACATACTTCTTCGTCACCTGATTCAGTTGACGGTAGTCGAAACAAAATCGCCAGCTGCCATTCTTATTTTTGACCAAGACAACTGGCCATGCCCAAGGACTCAAGAGGGTTCAGTTACACTTTTGGTTAGCATCTTGTCTACTTCAACTTGGATCACGTGGCCTTCTGCGTGAGACACGCGATAAGGTTGTCGTCGGATAGGAATAGCACCCCCGGTGTCTACCTTATGGGTCACAACGGAAGTCTGCTCCAGCGGGAGATCCTCAAGGTCAAAGATGTCCCGATAAGACACCAGGACGCGACAAAGATCCGCAGCCTGTTTGGGAAGCAGGTCTTGAGCAATCATCTTCGCAATTATCTCGAGGTCGGACGTTGCGGAACTGATTTGACAACGGGTGGCTGCAGACCAGCGCGGAACATCTAACAGAGAGATGGCGGAATCGTCGATGGGAGGAGCGTTGCCGAACGACGTGCCTTCCGGGATAACTTGCGTACTTAAACCCAAATTTAAAACAGGAAGAAATACACGGTTATCGGCGATAGTCACAATGGTATGAGAAACGGCAGGAGAACATTGACATTAGGAGTCGGCACATAGTCACCGTCAGGAACAGATGGGAAGCACGTCAAATGCATATACATGGAGGCTTGAGTCGGTAACCGTACGAAGTCTGCAGAACATAAACGAGGCTCAGCTGCTTCTGGAGTACAGCAGTCAAAAGGCAGCTCGAGCTGGTGGAGGCCAGCAGCGCAGTGAATCAGTGCTGAATGGCCCGATAAAAAGTCGAGGCATAAGATCAAGTCATGGGAACACCGTTCCAGAACACCAAATAAAACGGTAGTGTTGAAAGCAGCAACAGTTATTCGGGCAGTGCACATTCCAAGGATAATGGCCCTTGCTCCATCAGCTACCCGGATAGTACGAAATGCGGCAGATGTAAAGCCTTTCTTCAAGCGGCAACGAAAACGGTTGCTCATCACCGATAGATGTCGGCTCCAGCATCAACAAGCTCTGGGACAAATACACCGTCAACTTCTACATCCACTATATTGCGTCTGGTCGGCAGAGTGACAGGCTTTGGCGGAGATGTCGACAACGCAGCGTCACCTCCGGGAGCTGCATCTATTAGTTTTCCGAAGGTATGCGCCCAGGTCGGAATGACGGCGACAGGCCACGGGACTGGAGTGACCTGGACGTCGGGCGACGACTTTGCGGCGAACGGGACTGGTGACTGCTCGGCGACGGCGATGGACGGTGCCACGCGGTCGTACCGTCAGTGACGCGCAGGTTCGGCGCGGCTTGCGGCTGCGTATGGCGAAAACCACCGTCTGGACGAGGGCTGTTCGAGAACGGCATCGAGGACCAGCGGTTGTGACAGTATCGGGCGAAGTGACCAATGCGGCGAAAACTGAAGCAAATAGGTCAGTCATCCAGTATTCGCCACTCCGCCACGTTGTGGGGACCTCGAGGGATCCATTGATTCTCAGTATACACGAGCGAAAGACGTTCGGTTGGCCGAGCACGGGCCACGGTGCAAACTGACTGCAAGCCGACATGGGCGAGTTCTTGGCGCACAATAGCCTGAACAACGGGAACCATAGGAGCGCATGTATAGTCGACAGGTGGATGCAGAGCCGCGAGACACATGGCTTCCAGTTTACAGTGCACGATCTTCGTCAGCTGCTCTGAAGGCTGCTGCTGCCATGAAGGAGAGTCCTGTCGGCCTTCACATGAAGATGTTGCAACTGTACTGGGAAGACGTGCAAATAACTGATAAACACGACGGATTTTCACCTGCTCGAAACTCTTGCACTCTGTGATCACGTCATTAACCGAAGTACAGTTCTTACAAATGAGTTAATTGAAGGCGTCATGAGCAATACCTTTTAAATTAAGAAATGCCCGAATTTTTCAGACTCCGGCATTTTAGCGTCGGTCTTGCGGCAGAGTGCCAGCACGTCTTGTATATAGGCGGCGCAGCCTTCGTTGGACGCCTGAACTCGTCATGCCAACTCTTTCTTGGCGATGACCTTCTGGCCCAGTGGATTTCCGAAGAGATCTCGCAGCTTCTGCTTGCAGGTATCCCAGTCGCGGAGTTCTTCTTGGTGGTTTTGAAACCACACTCGCGCAGTTACCGCCAAGTAAAACATTTTGTTGATCAGCATCACTGTGGGATCCCATTCCTTGTGTCTGCTCACCCACTCATACATCTCCAGCCAGTCATCGACGTCGGCGCCATCGGTGCCGCAGAAGGTTCCTAGATCACGCGGATGAGTGAATACGACAGTCGACGCAGTCGACACCGGCGTTGCCGAACTTGGCACCGTCTCCTGCGACATCGGTGAAGAACCGAAGCGGCGATCACTGCAAAGCTCCGTTCTGGGTCGTAACCCCGCACTTCCACCAAATATTACGAAGAGGAAGCCCGATGCGCAAATGTATTTACCACTATTTACAAGAGGGAAGTTAATGGTAATCGAGCAGGCTGGTAAAAAGATGATGATGATGACCTCATATTACGCCTCATACCCACACTGGGGGATTGGCCAAGAATTGTGTGCTGAAACACTCACTTAATCCTTTGAAGTGTTACACATTCGATTAAAAAGAAAGAAAAAAAAACGTACTAAAACAAACAAATTACGAAAGAAGATTAAAAAAAGTTTTTTCGTTTACTTGATTGTATGTTGTTTCTTCAATTTCGGCACGTACCCACGATGGGGGGATTGGCCATGGATGGATGGAAACAACTTTATTTTAAATCCAGCGAAATTTGACGACCCGGGCTCAGGTCTCCCATGAGGGGACTTCGAGGCCTTGCCTCGTCGCCGCCTCTCGGGCCTGCTGGACAGCCCACTCTTGCGTCTTGAGGTTGGAGCGGCGCAGAGCGGCGGCCCACTTCGACGCACGAGCCTCCGGAGCTACTGCCGTTGTAGCTGATGTAACGCGACACTCCCACAACATGTGTGAGAGCGTCGCTCTAGTTTCCTGACATAATTTGCAAACAGCACTCGGGTATAGCGCGGATGGTTCTCAGCGGAAACATATGAACTCCTTGCTTCCTGTTAATTTATTGATTTGCACAATCCAAATTTATTTATAGTAAATGCAAATTAGTTTCTGTTTCCGTTTCTTGAATATTGGTCATGCCAATTATGACGAAGATGCTATTACGAAAATAAACCGATTCAGTGTTAATAATGAGGAAAATATGCTTAACATGAGAATCTCCCAGTCGCAATGACGTACTGATGTACGTCATTGCGTACATTGCATACTACATTGCGTCATTGCATACTACAATCTGACACACTTCCTTTCGGGCTCGGCCAAGGGTAGCTGTCCCAAAAGATGAAATGTTGGTCACCGAGAGAGGAAGGCCCTTACGCGATAGAGGTCTTTCTTTAGGAATTATATTTTCGGCAAATTAGGAGGAAATGGTCCAGTGATTCTATACCCCCACATGCTGCATAAAGGCTCGACGGTGCGAACCCACACCTACTCATGTACAGATTTAGTTGCAGTATTCGACATCGTAATAGTGTAATCGAAACTTCACGTTGCCGAGAGGGACAAGACCGGACATGTCAAGAGAACGCTAAATGTTCGTAATCCAGTACAGCAAGGTGGGGCTCATTTTTTCTACCTAGGACTTGCTGTCGCCTTAAAAATCTTGTTACCGCTAGCAGAGTAATGCTTGGTATAAAGAAACTCACTGGCACACCAAGCGCTGCCTTTGCCAAGCTGTCTGCTATCTCATTAAGTGCTAGTCCAGAATGTCCAGATATCCACAATACCGAATTTCTTTAAGATGATGTGGAATAAAAAAGTGTAGCGATCGGTGCAATAGTGAATTATTTGTGCTTTCTAGCGACATAAGAACTGACAGGCACTCTGCGAGCAATATTATGCGTGACACATATTTCGGAATGTTGTATACGGCCAAGCATATGGCCATCAATTGGGCCTCATAAATTGGAGTGTAATCGGGAAGACGGATCGCAAAACTCCGTGATAGTGTTTGAGAGAAAACGCCTATTGCTGAGTTGAAAGAGAGATATTAGAAGCTTTAAACATTGCAAACGCCGAAGGCACGTGCATTATCTGCCCATTAGTGGCACTTACCAAAAGATAGATTACTTTTCTGATGCGATAGAGAGGTCGTGAAGTCACGGCTGTGCTTTTCTCGTTTCTATCTATATAAATCCCGTTTCTTCAAGTAAACGTTTCTTTGGAAGTTAGCGCCTGTCCATCGTACATGTTCTTCTTTTATTCCGCGTCTTTGTAGCGCTCATTTCTTTTCTTCAAGTGAGTTTTCGTCGTTTTGTGAGGCGTCCGTGGACACAACATTGGATGAGGATGAATCTTCCAGATACTCATGCGAGAATTTGATTAGTGTCTGTTTGGTTATGAATTTAGCATTATATTTAGAGTCGTTATCAAACGTACAAGTAGTATATGTCTTTATTTAAGTGACACATTGATCTGATCGTAGGTTAACGTTTATATTTGCTAAAAGACTCTACGTAAACACGACTTCGGGGAGCTTGTATCTTGGCCGCATAGAATAATAAAAAAAAAGAAGAACAGTGCCGGTTGTGCGACAAACATCGGTTGATTTGTCCCGGGAACGTGGTCGTATGGTCTAAGAAAAGTTTTTACTCTCGACGCTAAATCTGGCATGTTTGCTTCTAAATACAGCACAGAATTTGCTACATACTTAGGAACTCGAAGACACTGATGTAGGGCCCCTCTCTCTATCATAAATAAGGGTTGCAACTTATAATTTGCAGAGCCAGATATCCGCACACAACCAACATCCAGAACGGGTCTCACATAAGCGCGATAAATGTAGAGTGGTCCTACGCATAGCAAACTTCCTGCTGCATTTTCTCGCTAACGGGCCAAGAGTGATTTCACTTTTCTCACAACGCTTTTTATATGGGGAGGCCAGTCTATGTCAGGATCGTAAATGACTCCCATGTAACTTAAAGTGTCTACCTGCGGAATCAGTTGATTCTGTTACACAAGGGATAAGGATACCGATTGATGCGTAGGGAACACAAGAAATGTAGTTTTGTTAATGTTAAGCACCATGCGCAAATTATCCAGTTAGACCACAAGATTCAAATACGATTGCAAGTTTTAGTAAAGCATGTGAATATCTTTGGCGCAAGTAAAGAATGCAGTGTCATCCGCCTACACATACAGCGTGACATCCTGCATTATTGCAGTATCATGTAGTAGTATATTTAAAATAGTGGGAAAAGCACTGAACCCTGAGGAGGGCGGTACAATGCACACAAGACGTATGTGATGCCCTTAAGTCGCATCATCACTCAGATCAGATCCTGTGGGGTGCCAAGTAAAATCAAAGGTGGCTGATAGTCACTTCTAACGGCAGCCATCACACCAGCTCCTCTACCCTGGTTTCTATATTTACGAAATAGCACGACGTGGTTAGGCAGAGACAACTAGCTGTTTTCGACATCTGCCGAAAGCAGGGTTGCCTGCATATATATATATTGCGATATTTGATTTGACTGATTATCTTTTTTAACTCGCAACTTCTCGTTAAAATGAAAAAAAAAAAACAGGGAAATATCAACGTTTGAGAATCCAGCCACGAAATCACGAACCAGCTGGCCATTTTTCAACCGCTGCACAGAAATTCAAAGGGAAATACTCTTGAGAGGATGCTCTCAAAGGCAGAATATTATTAATGAAAAGGGTCATTCACAAACAGCGAAACAATCATGTTGAAATATATTTTTTAATAAAGACATCGGCATAATAATATTAGTAATAATAATAATAATAAAATATATATCGCCTCGTCGCTACTACATAATGGCCACAGGGTCGAGAGGGCGCCCGACCAGTTCTGTGAAAAGAATAGTTTGACGCATATACTTGACAGCGCCAAATTAAAGAAAGTGATTTCAACCGCCGTGGTTTCTTAGTGCCTATGGTGTTGGGCTGCTAAGCATGAGGTCGCGGGATCGAATCCCGGCCACGGAGGCCGCATTTCAATGGGGGTGACATGCGAAAACACCGGTGTACTTAGATTTAGATGCACGTTAAAGAACTGCAGGTGGTACAAATTTTCGCAGTCCCCCACTACGGCGTGCCTCATTATCAGAAAGTGGTTTAGGTATGTAAAACGCTATAATTTAATTTAATTAATGAAAGTGACTTGAATTCGATATGTCCATCCTCAGATAAACTTGTTAAAATACATTAAAAATGTCTTGCATAACTGCGTGCCCCTTCAACCTAGTAACAGCTCATGAAAACTGATGTAAGAAGTCCCCAGAGAACAGGACCTCTAAGCTATCTGGTAGTTCCCTCTGAACTAATCCTTTATGATCAGACATGCGACCAATCTAATTGGGATGAAGTGGCAGATTGCAAGAGCAGGGAATATGTCTAACAGGTGTGAACCACTATTTGAATAAGATATGAAAGAAATGACGAAGAATACGTTATATAACAAATGTTGAGACAGTAGAATTGCCTTTTTGGAGGGCCAGAATAACCGCCAGAAAATCGGTCAAAAACTTATGAAACAAGGGCGCCTTAGCGAGAACGGAAGACAAAATCAGAAGAGGAAAAAAAGAACATTTTAATCTCACATTTTGCTTCGCTTTGAGAGGCATATGGTACAACGTTGGCTCTTATGCACAACGAGAAAAAAATAGATGACGTTGCACTTTCAGAGTCATTACTGGTAAATATCGACACAAAAAGAATCCTGTGGCCCTAACAACATTCCATATATTTTTCTGAAGCGGTACACCGAATGGGTATACAAGTATTTACTCCTTATCTAGTTAAAGTCCCTAGAAACTGGCCAGGTACCCAACGAATGGAAAATTGCAAAAGTTGCGCCTGCGTTTAAATCAGGCGACCGCTCCAATCCTTCAAACTTGGGTCCCATATCTCTTACTTGTTCTGCATGCAAAATACTTGAGCACATTATTCTTAAGCACGTTTTAAGCTTTATTGAAGAATGTAACATACTTATGCCTAACGAACACGGTTTTAGAAAGGGTTTGTCGACTACCACACAACTACTAGAAACTATTCATGGCCTAACATCAGTTATTGACACGCGCGGACGAATTGACATGATGTTCCTTGACCTATCTAAAGCTTTTGACCGTGTATCTCACTCTAAATTACTATATAAACTTAACAACCTTCTGGGGTCAAACGCTATTACAAACTGGATAAGATCATACCTATCTGGTCGATGCGAACTTCTTCAGTACTAAGATCAATGCACAAACTACGTTGAAGTTCCCTCCAGGGTACCCCAGGGTACTGTTCTTGCACCGCTTCTCTTCCTCTTGTATATCAACGATATACCGCTCAACATACATGTCATAGTTCGCATGCTTGCAGATGGCTGCATTATTTATAAAGAAGTTACGGATCATAAAGTTCACATTATTCTAAACAACGGAATGTCTTGTATTGCGGACTGGTGTCAAGACGGGCAAATGACCATTAATTTAGAAAAACAACTGTATTTATGTCAATGAGAAGGAAGAAAGAGCCCCTTAATTTCAAATATAGCATTAATCAAACAGTAATAAAATCTGTGGATGAACTTAAGTACCTTGGCGTTGTTCTTTCTTCCGACCTAAAGTGGAGCAAGCAGGTCTTTTAAGTAACAAGTAAAGCTCCCACCGCGCTCTTTTTGCTCCAACCATCTATCTTCTCCGCATGCCCTACTACTAAGTTAATGGCTTACACATGCCTAGTTCGTCCGATACTTGAATATAACAATATCTGCTGGTTTCGTCATACAAAACAAGTTATAGCAAAATTGGAAGGGGTCCAGAGGAGAGCAGTTCAATGTATTTGTAATAAATATCAAAGACAGGACTCTCCCAGTGATCTGCTTAGTAAAGCTGGCCTTACCATTACCAGCAGTTGAGCCTATTTCTTGGCCTTAAGTTCCTCTACCTACTTTTGAGTGGAGCCTTTAAAGTTGACATAAGTCAATACCTGTCACCTTCATCTACAAGAAAGACGCGCACAAAGCACTCTAAACGTTGAACAGAGTTAAGATTTCATTGCGATACATTTAGGTATTCTTTCTTTCCGCTAGCAGCCAAGGAATGGAACGTACTAACAAATGATACAATGAACAGCACGTCACTTGAAGGTTTTATATCCACTCTAATGCCTGCTCGTCCGCCTTGACTCCTGCCATGTATTAATCTTTGCTTTTCATTTGTGTAAATTTTTTTTCTTGTGCGAATATATGCCACAAACACCTTGTTTTTGTATTTCCTTCGTATAACTCGGATACTGCGCCTTTTCTACCCTGTACAATTATTGTCAATTAGTATTCAGACTCTTACTTGTTTTGTTGGGGCGATATGTCTTCTCTTAATTCTTTATTTAGGTTCCTGAGCCTTCATTTGTATGCTTCTGCTTTTGCGTTTCATTTTGGCCCTTTCCTGTAACAGCCTCTGAATGAGGCTAACAGTATTGTCCAAATAAAAAATAAATAAATAATTTCTAGCCCCATTTAGTGACCTCGTACCTAGTACAAGAGAGATTATTCGCATTGTTCGGACAGATATCATCAAACATGGTTTGGGCCCGTATTCAATGAAACTTCTCACGCTAGAATTGTAAGTAAGAGCCAATTCAAGCCAACCCTGCTGGACATGTAATTACCGAAGGCAGCCAGCCAGTCGAAAACAGCCCTTACGAACGAAAATATTTGTGAATTCGGCCGCGTAAAGCTCTCACCTTCACGGCTGTCAACATCCAATATCTTTAGTTATTCTCTTCCTCCCGATTCAACCTTAATGTTACAATGCTATTTTTAAAAATGGTGTTTTGTTCTTAATTGCGTTTAACAAATTGGGAGTTTACTTGTGGGTGTTTGGAGGCTGCATAACAATCGCTGCCTCTGTGACATCGTCCTTTAATATCATCACATTAGATCACATTACCTTTTTGCATTAAAAGTGTGTAAGGGGGTGCTGGCATATTTGATACAGAAGCCGGCTACACAACGCAAGTACAGTCCGCGAGAGAAAAAGAAAAAAAGAAGAAAAGAAAGAAAAACTTGGAAGTGGCGCCACGTGTCTGGATTAATTAATTAATTTATTTATTTCACTACGCTAAAGGCCCTAGTGGCCATTACATAGGGGGAGGGCGATTTCTGGTGAGTACATAAATCTAACTTATAAACAGTGTAAATCGAAGACAAGAATGCTAACAACAAAACAAGAAAAAAGAAACAGCGTGTTAATGTAAATCAAGGTGTCCAGAATATCATAGCTAAAAAACAAAGAAAAAAAAGAAGAGCAAATACATTGTTAACGAGTACAGAACATTTTGTTAAATAGCCATTAAAACACTGATGATAAACAGATCGGAAAGAACACGGCATACATATCACGTACAAAGTCCGTGTATAAAACGAAGAGAGGAAGGTACAGGTTAGCAATGTTTCCCACTTTGTAGATAGCCCAGCAGCGCTGAGGGAACTATTGAAGGACCTGATATCTCCGCGATGTCGGACGGACGGGAGTTCTGTTCGTTTATACTCAATGCTAAAAGTTAAATTTGGTACTTCTTCGTCTGGGCGAAAATAGACGATACATTCTGGGCATGATCGAGACGTGTTGAAGTACGGGTGGGCTGGAAAAATGTGCGTGGGCGAACGTTGTTTTGCTGTGGTAAAGTGAGTGAAAAAACGATAGTCGAGTATGTCGTCTGAGCATGATAAGCGTAGCTAGACTAAGTTGTGCTTTTATTGGTGAAACGCTTATGAGACAGGAATAGGATGACGTGACAAACCGCGCTGCTTTGTTCTCTGCCATTTCGAGCATGTTAGTAAGACCTATCAGCTGAGGATGCCGTATGATAGACGCGTGTTTTAGAAAGGGCCGAATCAATGAATTGAAAGCGCGCAGTCTGGTATCATTATTAGCGAAATGTAAGCGTCGTTTAAGGAGGCCGAGCTTCTTGAGAGCCTTATTAGTAATATGCTCGATGTGAGCAGCCCAGCTTAAATCGAAAGTAAGTATGAGGCCCATGTACTTGAATGACGTGACTTTTTCGATTACTGCTTCATTTATTTTTTAGGACTCAGAGGATTCACCAGAGATGTTGGTAAATTGTAAGTACTTGGTTCTTTCGACCATTTACCGTTTACCAATCACTGCACCATTGCTTTCACCTTGAGAGATCAGATTGTACTTCTGCGACGTCGATTGTACAAATTATTTTCTCATAAATTGCTCAATCGTCCGCGGAAAGACGGACTGACTAATTTATGTTAGATGCCATGTCATTAATGTATACTAAATATAGAAGAAGGACCCAGCACACTCCCTTGTGGCACCCCCGATGTTACTCGTGTCGGATTAGATACGTAATCGTAAATGTTAACTGACTGACACCAACTGTTTAGAAATCCTTCGATCATGCAGTCGTTCTCTCATCCAGACGCAGATTACGTATTTTTAACATTATTCGATTATGGGGAACGCGGTCGAAAGCCTTTGAAAAATCTATGAAAATGGCCTCGATGTAAACGGGCATATGTAGTGCTGTGTGCAGGTCTGTCACTAGTCCGAAAAGTTGTGTCTGACGGGATAATTTTTCGCGGAAACCATGCTGAGGTGTTAAGAAGCGAACTGTTACGGCAGAGATGACCCATCACCGATGAGAAAGAGAGAAACGAAAAGGGAAAGGCAGTGAGGCTAACCAAGGACATGCTCGGTTGGCTACGCTTCACTTGGGGAAGGGAAAGGGGAAGAATAGATAAGAAGGAGATAGAAGAAAAACAATGAAGACTCAGTCATTTACAGAGTCGGTCGCAGAGGAATGTCCACTGTCACAAGCACTCGGACATTCCAGTTGCTTTCAAGAAGTGCAGAAGGGCTTTTGTGGCCTTTCGCATGCAAGAATGCATACGTCATGGTCCTAGGATCTTTTCCTAGGAGAGCACCGCATTATCTAATACATCACCTGTGAGTATATGATGTGCTCTGATACCTTGTACAAGATGGATGTAAGTGCAATCGGCCTGTGGTTGTTAGGGCGATTGCTGCTACGAAATTTGAATATGGGTACCACATTGAAGATTTACAGTCGTCCGGTATACAGCCAGAATCAAGAAATTGCTGGAAGATTGATGCGTGCATGTTAGCTGAATGATGGAAGGTTTAGTGGTTTTGGGTTCATGCCATCGGGACCGGGACTCGTTTTGTGAGGAAGTCGATTGATGGCGCTAGCTACGTTGTGTTCCGTAATTAGAATTGCTGGGAAAGGGTCTTAAATGGACAGCTGTGGCAGCGACCGCAAATCATCAAATGGAAGTTCGTTATTGAATATTTCAGTGACTTTTTCTGATACGTTTTATACACTTGATACGGTGGTAATTTTCTGGCACAGTATTCTACCGGTAAAGTGCTGCTAGATACTTTTAGGGTTCACGATGTTCCAAAATTTTTTAGGGTCTGTTTTCATTAGGTTGGGGGCGTATCATTAAAGTATTTCTATTTAGCTTGGAGAATAGCATTTTGTGTTTGAACAGCAATGTTTTGTAGGCTGCCCAATCTTAAGGACAGATTGGGTGACTCGCTTTCTTGTAAATCCCTTTCTCCTTGTTCAGGGAACGCTTCACGTCTCGGTTTAACCATGGGTCATCTGTTCTAGAAGTTATTGCTACTTTAGGGATGCAAGCACCTTCAATTTCTTTTAGTTTGTCCCGAAACAAGCACCAGTCTTCATCAATTGTACCATCACCTAAGTACTCATGAAAATCGGCTGCAAATGCCCGTAGCATACTGCTACTGTAGCATACTGCCAACGTTAGCGGGGATACCCTATATATTGTCACGTTGTTGTGAAGGTCAAGAACCACAGCGGCACAACGCAAGTCGCGAAACTAGCTGTTATTGGGTGAACCTGTTCCCAGTAATAGAAGTAACACTCAGCACAATGATAGCGGCGAGCACGCTCATCGATCGTTGAAGTTTGATCCGCGTATCAGACACGTCGGCCCTTTAAACATGGCTCAATGAACCTTCCAGCATAATCGCTGGTGCTTGAGAAAGTTCTACAATGTACAGCTTTATTCACGTCGCGCACACAATCAGATTACACAAGTCTCAGCGACAACATAAACAACAGATAGATTCAGTGACAACATTCGAGAAACTTCCGATACAGAAAGGCGCGTCTAGCGCTGAGCGATAACCTTTATTATTTGTTAGTCGGTGAAAGACGGTCACGGGAAGAGATAAGTACGCGTGGCAATGTACATTGACGGTCAATAATACACAACAATCAATCAACGTAGTGTCGTCAAGAACGTTGTGGTGGAGAAATGTTCAACAGCAATATCGTTGAATATATGTTGTCTAAACTGAATAATTGTGGAGACATCATTGGGAAAATATTGGTTCAACGTTCCGTCAATGATATGTCAACAAAGATCAACAATCATCTCTTAAAGAGTGTGGTTCTAAGAAGGAATTGTTTGTTTGTTTTTTTATAATCTTTCACATTCAGGGGAAGGAGGTGTAGCATGGTTATCACCTAGCTGACAAATAAAAAAGAACGTGCAGCACTCTCATTTCTTATCTATCTTCTTTTAATCAGCGATGTCATCACGCCTAGTCTTATTGCTACTCGACGTCAGGAAATTGATCTCTATGCCGTGACCTCACGACAATACCGACAAGGACATTTCCGGTATCTCAAGGGCAACTTTAAATCAAACTAAGGCGTTTCCGAACCTTCCTGGTTTATTTTACGTCCTAGGAGCGCGTGACAGAGTTTGTATATTTTCTAGGATATGAGACAGCACCCCTTAAAGAGGTTGAAAGCAGATTTGACTTGTCCGTCCGTCCGGGCGTGCTTGGACGCCACGACGCCATCTTCATGCCTCCGTCATTGTCGAAGTGTCGTTGTTGGGGTGCCGTACGTAGTCGTGTGGGTTGTCGTCGTTGCATGCTGTTTGTGCAGTATTGCGGGATTTCTTGCAAGAAACGTCGGGACATTGGAAGGAGTTGATGGAAACTTAAATGTTAATTATAATATGGATCTTTACGTGCCAAGACCACGATATTATTAGATATGCCACTGTGGAGGACTTCGGATTAATTTTGACCACCTGCGGTTCTTTAACGTGCACATAAATCTAAGTATACGAGCGTTTTAGGGTTTCAGGACCATTGCAATGCGGCCGCGCAGCTGGGAAGCGAAACTTTGACATCGCGCTTAGCAGCGCAATGGCGTAGCCGCTAAGCCAGGGCGAGATTCGATCCTGCGACCTCGTGCTTTGCAGCCCAACACCATAGCCCTAAGCAACGACAGCGGGTTGGTCATGCGCTTTGAAGCCTAACATAGGTCACTTCCTATAAACTAGGAAAGCGCTTAGCTGGGCTGTCGAAACAACCTTGTGGGCTGCCATTCGTACTTGCATCAGCGCTTACACAAATTTGCTGCACGGGGTTGGAATAAATTACAATGGAATAACTTTACGTTATAGCATGCCATACCTGTAAACATTCCTTGGTCATGAGCAAAGGTTAACGAGCACCGTATTCGCGCTCCAACATTTCATTTCTGTAATGTCTATAAAACAAAATAGTCCACTTTACCAGTTTCATTTACACGTACGCGCGCACGCTTGTGTGAGCGTGTGTCTGTCTGTGCGTGTGCGTGTGCTTTGTATGCATGTTTCACGATTTAAAAAAAATTATTCTCGGGTATTACGTGCGAAAACCATGATATCATTATGATCCAAAATCAAGAAGAGAACCGGCAGATGAAGCAGCACACTGTGGTATAAGACCTACCTTGCCGAGGATTACAAGGCCGCCTTTTAACGAAGATAGGTAAACCTATCGAAGCGTGGGCCAGCCTTTATGAGGTACATTATCCCTATTTGTAATTTTGTAAAGGTCAAACAGTGCATGGACATGCGTTATACACAATATAAGGGGGTGAAGTTCTCAACATTGTTTTGTTCAGCTTAAAAGAACATCGAAAGCTATTATTTACCAAAGCGATCGGATTTCAAAGGACAGTCCAGCCACGAGCAAGCTTAAGAAAAAAACGCGAAAAAGAGCGAGAAGGGCCTAATAGAGCTGCCACAAAGTGTCCCTAGAGGGCATTGCACAATGCCGCACTTTTTAATGACGCAACGTCTGGAGACACGCTCAAGTGCCATGCAGTTCATCGCTTCCTGTATTAACTCGAGCCCTCCCACACGCCTTTTATTTTGTTTTTCTGGCTTTCATCGGATTGGGAAGCACGTTTGGCTGATGTGGGTCGGCGTTTTGGAGGGCCCCCTATAGAAATGGGCGATTGTCGCAATTTTTTTTCGGCGCCCCGAGATGAATAGGGATATTACCATAAGCTCCGCTGCCTGTCGACGTTGATTGATGACATCCCGCGAGCGTAATCCCTGCGTATGTGTGACAGGGGTTTGGGCGAAGTTTCCTTCTTCGTACGGTAGAACCAACTATTGCTGATGCATTATTGGAACAGTTGACCTCAGGCCAGGCATATTTTGCTACTTTGTCCAAACGCCCATGTTTCTGGGGGCGTCTTAGGAAGTTTCCTCACTGGACAAAACCTAACGAAGGAGATCGAAAGAAGCATTAATATCCTCTTGAGCAATTTAAAGGCGGAAGGCGTCACAAGCGCTCCTAGACTATACTGTGTGGGCTGAGTATCCGCGATCGAGGTTTCACAAATAACGAAGAATATGGACGTGTACTGAAAACTGTAGTTTGACTGGGCTGAAAATCGTTTTTTTTTTCGTCAATATATTTTCAAAATGGTGTGGTTTAGATTTAGGCATGTCACTGGTAGAAGTGATTGTTTGTCCTTCCCTTGTACGACGTAAGTCGCCCGGAACTTAAACATTTCTAACTATCGCTAAAAAAAACGGGGGTTGAGAACGACAAGCACAACGGGCACGGCGCTGTAGACTTCATGACACAACTTTTACTATAGACCGAAATAAAGAATTCACTCGATGCGCAGAACCCTGACGCCCCATCAATTCTATGTTTCAGCATAGGAAAAGTTTAGTTGAAGTCCAGCGTCGAGGGCTGTGGGTTTCTAGCTTTCGTCCCTCGTCTTTTTAGCGCCAGTTAACAATGTTCAATGTCTGGAATATTCAACGACTATTCCAACTTTCTTCTCTACTTGCCCAGACGAGAATGCTTATCGCTGCCCCTTCCATTAAAAAAAAAAAAGAACGCACTGCCAAATTTCGCCATGAAGTCGGATTCGGCATGTTGTCAGCTCTGATTGGCCCGCTAGGCTCCTACGGCCTCCCCGATTGGCTCGAAGCGCCAACATAAAGGAATTCAACAGCGTGGCTGAATTTTACAGCGTTCAGAACGGAAATCACCGTACGTGAGGGTGGAGCGTGAAGATATAGGTCGGCTGACATGCGACGTGCAATGAACCGTGACATCGGCGCCATGTCATTTGGTTTCCTTCCTCTGCGGCATCTTCATTACAGTTGACCGACGTGCCTACAGTTGCCGTGCGTTCAACCAGTACAGCTCAGAAATGACTGAGCATTTCATCTTTTCCCACGTTTGCTCTTGGTTCGTCCAACGCGCCTCCTTCTGCCGTATTACATTTGTTCATATATATATATATCCCCACAGACCTTGCGTCGTCGTTTCTAGGTATACGCCTTTAGGGCCCTTCGATTACAGCCGGGTAAGACTGATTCTCCTCTTGGTTTCATCACGTCTTCAAGCTCTTACATCTAACTCACCTTCGCAAGCAGCCGCGCGCGTACCTTTGCTGTCCCAGTGTCGCCCAAGGCACGAAGAACTTGTGCACGCGGAGAAACGCGCTCTGCCGTTTCTGGAGAGGGCATTTACTTGCTCCAAACTGCCTTTACGGTGCCTGACGATAGCTGGGGGGGGGGAGTCCGGCGACGACGCCACCACCGCCGTGGCCTCGTATTAGTTTGGGGGTAAGGGGGGGGGGGGGGGACAACTTCCATTAGGTGCAGTGACGCGGGCTTTAAGAAATATAAAAGCCCGGAAAACAAAAGAAAATCGAGAAAGCTTTCGAAGTGGGTCCCGGGGTTGCGTGTACGTACGTCGTCAAAACGCGTAATGCCTGTAATGCACCGGGCGAGGGCAGAGCGCAACACTTCCGCAGAGAGCGCCCTCGCCCACCCTTTCACCCGAGGGCGGCCGAAAAAAAAAAAAAAACTTTCCTCGGAGTGCATGGCGTTACGAAAGTCGCTGTCAGGCCGCAGGGCTGGAAAAAGCTTGCGTGTTGAAAAGCGCGTCCCCGACGCTCTATGCGGAGATCGATGTAAAAGAGAATTTTCGAAAGCACTGCAGGCGAGCGTTGAAGAAGCGGATGGAGAAAAAAAGAAAGAGGAAAACCCTAAATCGAAAGGAATTTCCTTTTTTTTTTAGGGCTGTCGCGGCGGTAAAGTAATGACGCGCGGCAAGCCGCAATGCCGGCACTCAGTGGGCTCCCGAAGTGAAGTTGTGGCTTCGCAACGATGTTACATACCTTGAATTAGAAATGAGTGTCTAGTTAGATGGAGGGTTCGGAAGCAAGATGATAGTGGTAACCCCCCCCCCCCCTTTTTATTTGCGCCCTTATTCGTCTTATACTTAGTGTTTATAAAGGTGATGCCTTGTGAAGGAGCAGTTCGTTCGAAAGATGAACGGCGCACGTGGAATGGATGCGGACAGTGCAGGAACCAAATGCTACAGAAAGGTGAGAGCAATGACGGCAAAATGAAAGTGACCAGCGAAACAATCGACGTGTTCTAATTAATGCATTCGCATCCAGTTACACGAGTCCAGGCCCACGTGACGTGTATACAACTAGAACCCGTCCGTGTAGGACATTTCAACGATTCCTTGTCGTTAGCTATGCGTTCGAAGTCAATCGCTACGTTAGGCGATAGACGCGTTTATAGATAACAGAAAAGCATCTTGTCCTTCTCACCCTTCCGAAATCTCGTTATTTTTTTTTCATTTTGTACCCGTAGGGAAAAAACTATTGTTCGTCAAGAGTTACCGGACATAGACGCTTTAAACATCACTCCCAAATATGCTCTCTCGCTCGCTCGCTCACCTCACTCACTCACTCGCTCACTCGCTCACTCACTCACTCACTCACTCACTCACTCACTCACTCACTCACTCACTCACTCACTCACTCACTCACTCACTCACTCACTCACTCACTCACTCACTCACTCACTCACTCACTCACACACTCACTCACTCACTCATTCACTCACTCACTCACTCACTCACTCACTCACTCACTCACTCACTCACTCACTCACTCACTCACTCACTCACTCACTCACTCACTCACTCACTCACTCACTCCACATGCTCTCTCACTCCACATACAAGTCAAAATTCGCGTTTGTTGCACCCAAAATAACACGAAGTGGTAGGCCAGGTATGGAAGTTCAAGTAAAGGCACATAGATCTTTTATTCCTCCTGTATCCGACCAGCTCTGAAAGAAACTTTAGTTCGCCTTTTCGCCGCACTTAGTCGCAGCCTTCGTTGTTGCTCTTAAAAGACATAAATAAGGGAGGCATAAAAAGAAAATCACCAAAGGAATAACAGGAACACGCTCCGCTGGGTAGAATAGTCTAAAATAAAAAGAAAGGGAGGAAACAGCGGTATTCACAGACCGCCACAGTAGAACGATTACAACAAAAGGTGTTGAAGCCGTTTTCCCCACCGCCCATTCCGCGCGAGGTAGTCGTCAGGGAATACGAACAGGAACCGTTACAAATAGAATAGGCAACGCAATGATCGGCCGGCGAGGCCGCCGCGATAGCGGCAAAAGTATTGGTCGACGGGGACAATTATCGGAGGGGGGCGCCAGTGCCCCCCTGAGCAAGGCGGCTCCCGTGTGTTCCAAGGCGAGCGCCGGTTCATGCCTCTCTGGACGCGCGCTCGCTCCCACGGCTCCCGTTACGGCCGCCGCCGCGAGGGCACAGCGAGCAACCCTTGTGTACGTCGTCTCGGGGTTCCGGGCGCCGTTGTTGACAGAGGACAGAGAGAACGACGGGGAGGAGACGGCCCACCGTACGCGTTCACCCCGAGATGAGAGCCCACACACACAACCGCGTCAGCACGCCTCCGGGCAATTTGGCCGCTACGCGCGCGCGCTAGCGCACGCGCGTTCCTTCGGTCCGCCCGGCCAGCGAGTGACCCGTCGTAACGGCGCCACGACGCGTACACACCGGGGTTCCAGGACTGCGGGGTCCCGTCCCGTTGTCTCGGCGGAAAACGACGCCGGCGGCGAACGAACGACGGGGATGGGAAGGGCTGAAAATTGAGATAAAGGACGGACCGGGCGAGATTTTCTTCCGCCATTTCATTAATCTTGATTCCGCGATGGCCGCAAACACCCGTGGCCGCGCAATAAACAGCGCCATCCATCGAGCGACCGCCCGTGGGTCCGCTGGCCGTCAAGCGCAACACGCCGGCCTGCCCTCCCCCTCCTCCCCCCGTGGAAGTACAGCTCTTCCGTCCGAAGGCTTCAGGACGTGCGGCAGTGATCTCTCTCGCCCGGCGACGCGCCAGGGACGAGCGACCAGCGGATGGGTCGACCTCGCCTCGGTCGCGATCTGCGGTGGCTTACCGAGCAGCGGATTAAGAGTGTCGCACTAGACGCTTGTACGTGCGCTCGGATCCGGTAATGTAACTGGGATCACGGCGTCTCCTTGGCGTGCGGCGAGACACGTCTTCGTCGCCGCTGTACACGTGCTGGGCAAAGCTCGCGCGGAACGGTCGTTGCGGTCGTCCCAAAACTGAGCAGTTAGGCAGGACGAGGTAATGTCCGCCAGCATGTCTAAGGCCATTAGCGGGCTCTAATCTGAGCCAGGCGTAATTCAGAGAGGCGAAAGCGCAGCGCGAATGTGCTAAAGAGCGCCTTAGGTATTCACGTACCCGAAAGAAGGACTAAACAGTGGGACCTCGTATGTCAGAAGGCACGCCCGGAGTAATTCATGAACGTGACCAGAATGCTTTTCGTGGCAGCTATTTGTTTAATTGCGGAGGCATTACTACATGCTCTGAAGACCAGAGATCAGATACTGCTTCCGACGGACGTCATTGGCTTAGAATCGCGTGGCTATAGGCAAGACTCGCCACTGCAAAACTTAGTTCCATTCTTGCTTTGCCAATCTGTTTCTTTTTTTTTTTTTTTTTTGCCTGCTTCAGATGTCTGTTTCGCGGTAAGCTACTACGGACCCGCGGAACTACTTATCTTGGGAAGATTACGTTGTGCTCGGTATGCTGAACAAAGTGGGAACGACTTCAAATTATCGGCAGAAAAAATCAAGACCTTTCTAGTTGTGATCCTTGTGATGAGCTACCACATCCTGCCAGCTCAAGGAACGTAACCTACGAAGTGGACTGAAAGTCTGAAATAAAATGCTACCTTCAAGTGTTCTTTGAATTTCTGGACATTGGAGTAAACATTGCCTACCGTATTCAAATCAAACTACAAGCTGACGAGCCCACTTTGCCCACGAAAACCTCGCGGCACTTCTGCTAAGCAGTCGCATGGGCTCTTATCAAAAGTTTCCAGCTGAGACCGAAGCGCAGGTCTTGCGCAGGTATGCAGGCGCATAAGAATGTGCGCAAGGCAAGAAGCTCCTGCGCACCAAATGACAAAACTCTCTCTCGAAAGAAGTGCACGGATTGTTCCAACTGAAAGCTTTAAAGCCCCATATTTGCCTACTGAAACGTATGCAAGGTTCACTTTTGCTTTCTTACTCAAAAAAATTGCTTCATGGATTTTTACAGTGGAAGCAACTAAGTAGCCCACGTAAATGTTCAGTTCTTTTAACGTATACATAGGGGCACATATGTCCCAAAGAATGACGTATAAGCTATAAGAAATGTATTTTTGAAAAGTGTTCCATTGTCCTTTCGTAGACACAAATAAAAAAAAAATACAATGCATCGATAATTTCTCCGCTCCTCGGCTTATGTGCCTGAAGGGGATAATGAGTTGGGCAGGTTCGCGAGCACTTGACTGCTGATGAGTTCGGCTCCCACTGCACAGCGTCGTCGTAAGCTACATAAATAACGCTGACTTTCGCTCACGGATTGTGAGAAGCTTCTCTGGTGAAGAAAGAGGTGACAGGAGACTCGTGAAATCAGTTGAACTACGAGATCAACGGGCATCCGCAAAACCTTCGGCTGAAGCCGGAATAACTTTTCCGAACTTCAAAGCGAGGACTTCTAAAAGCCTTCGTGTGCGAGGAGAGCACAACAAGAGAAAGAGGGTTTCCTCGAAAACATGTGGTGCAGTTAGTTTTCCTGGAAGGGCCGAGGTCAGTGCGCAAGGAAATGTCGCGCATTCTTGTCGCATTTCTGCGAGATATTAGACTGGTCGACTCATGGGGACATGTTTGACGCGGAAACAGACGCTCAGGTGATGCACTTGGTGGAAAAGTTCGCCAGGCTAATCCTGCCTGTAGCAAATTGTAATCACCACCACCACCACTAATACCAGGTAGAAGATTTATGAACAAGGAAGGAGATGGTGATAACGTTAAAGATGGCGGCGATTATGATAATGAATGGAGATGATGAGTAGAAAAATATATTGAAAGATATACGGAGGTATACAACACTTTGCACAGTCGCTAAAGGTCAATGTCCTGCCTTTCGTCGAGGTATAACGTGCACACGTTGTGTGCACGTTGTTGCTTGTTGCTTATTAAATGATCAGCAGTGGGAGAATAGGCGAGCCATGGATCAGCTATTCCGGTCATCAAAAATAAACTCCAGCTCAAGAAGTGCGTCAAATAAACAAACAAACAAACGCAAGAGAGGAGGAAAATAAGGAAGAAAATGTAGTGGTAAATCGAGTATCACCTAACCGTTAAACAGCATAAATCGTGCTGTATCGGCGATGCGCGAGGATCCAATCACAGTTGAGCGTTACGAAAACAGTCGCGATCTGTACAGTGACAGCATATAAAGCAAGACACGTGGTTATCATGCACATGCACATAGGGAAGAAGAAGAAGTTTGGTTCGACACAGTCTCACTGCTCTATTGCTCCCTAGTTTTTTGAATTTTTTCGACGTTTTGTCAAACAGATTTGTCGAAGACGTCGGACGACTCGCCAAGGTACCTTCCCTACCGGAGGCCGGGGGGGGGGGGGGGGGGGGGGCTTCGCCTCCCGTCGCTTCGATAGGAGCCTGCAGAAGAGCCCGATCTGGTAGCGGCGAGAGCTCCGTCATGACTACGCCTGACCTGACACCGGGCCACAGGCCACCGACTGACCCTGAGAGCAACCGTGACTGTAAGCGATACAAGGCTACAGAAACAGACGACGAGTCTACGCTCATTGACGATTGTGACATAGCTGACATCACAGATCTGGACGATGAAGGCTTCAGGCTTGTGCGTCACCGCAAGAAGAGGACCGTCGGAATCGCAGTGATTGTTACGCCTGCCACAGGAGGAACCGACCTGAAAAAAGTAAATCCCATTGTTCTGTCTACTGAAATTGAAAAAATTCTTGGCGCATCGCCAGTTAGGAGCCGATTTACTGCTCAAGGAGCCCTGCTTCTAGATGTGCAGACAGAAGAGCATGTGAATTCCCTTCTCAGCTGCAAGTCAATCTCAGGGACTGCAATCTCAGCACGAGTGCCCAATTCGCACCTGCAAAACACGTGCATTATTAGAGGAGTACTGAAGTGGTACACTGACGAGGAACTGTTGCTATACCTAAAACCACAAGGTGTTTACCATGCAAGGAGAGTCACGCGACGCGTTCAAATTTCCGAATCCGATTGGGAGTCCAGGCGAACCAGCTCCGTGGTTCTTACGTTCGCTCCAAATAAAGACCGCCCAGAGAAGATCAACTTGGGCTTCACAAGACACGAGACCATTGACTACGTTGAGACACCACCTCGGTGCTTCAAGTGTAAGCGCTATGGACATGTGGCCAAGTACTGCTGTGGAGAGCAGCGGTGCAAGAGATGTGGAGGACCGCACGATTTCAAAACATGCGCGTGCAGCGAGAACTTTCTATGTGCAAACTGTTGTGGTGGTCATCCAGCTAGTTATAGCAAGTGTCCTACGCGGGCAGCGGCAATAAAGCGTAAGAAAACGTTTATCTTGGGGCCAACAAGAAACGATGAGAGAAATACGACAAAGAAAAAGACAGAAAGTCACAGAGAGTCAGACGAAATCAAATGGAGCTCAAAGAGTGAAACTGATTTTCCAAGCCTGAAGCCTTCTCCAGGAATCCAGGACACAGTGGTGCCATCGCGCAGCGGACCGGCTAAAGTAGTCAAATCAATGAACAGAGGCCCCGTAGACGAGAAGACTGCTGAACAACCGGAACAGCGAAGTTATGTGTCTGTACTGCAGCGACCTCAATGGCGTTGCGATGAAAACACACCACAGGAGGACTGTCAGCAGGCGCTACGTGCTCTCTTCAAAGCCTTGCGATCACACATAGAGAAGATGCCGGCGAGCTCGATGAAGGAAATGCTCGAAGTAGTCCTGGCGCTAGAGTCAGTGATTCTAAGCTCTGCCTCTTTTTAAAGCACCTAGCAATATGGATGCGGTCAGGACACAATATTCACCATCTCGTCCACAGGTGCCACTTATTATGCAATGGAACTGCGGGTCTTGCGTGCCATTTACCTGAACTGTCGCTTTTCTTACGCAACATGCCTGTGCCAATATTGGCCCTGTCTGAGGCTGGTCTTCCAAGTTCCAGATCAATTGCTGGTTATGTCGCACATGGAAACCAAAGCATTCCGACATTTCCGAACGGAAGCGCCATGCTATATGTGAGACGTGAAATAGCACATTACGTTCTACTAGTACAAGACCTTTGCAGCAGTGCTTTAGAAGTCACTGCTGTACAAGTGAGGCTGATAAACCGAAGCCTCAGCGTGGCCTCCGTGTATGTGAGCTCTCGCCTGAAGGTATCGATGGGAGAAATTATAAGAGACCTCTGCAGCCGCTGCCCAGCTCCGAGGATTATATGTGGGGACTTCAACGCGCACCATACTCTCTGGGGCGACAAGGCGACTGATGCACGTGGAAAGCAAATTGTTAGCGCTTTAAACACCGAGGGTCTCTGTGTGGCAAATGACAAACAGCCAACGTTTTTTTGACCACCGGCCTCTTACAGTGTCATTGACTTGACGTTACACTCAACGGACATCCTCGCATCTTCAACGACTAGTAAAGATAGAATGGGCAGTGATCATTTTCCTGTCTTCGTTAACATTGCTGGATATAGAACCAACGGCCGAAGATCCTGTCCTGTGACGCATTGGGATAGGTAAAGGGACGGCCTAAGCGAATCATCTGGAGACCTGTTCGCGGACATGCTACGTAGCAAGAGATTGGCTACCGCTGAGCTGAAGCTACCCGACCACTTCCCCGCTCCGGATCTAAAGCTCAAAAATCTATGCGCTGCCCGTAGAAGAGCGGAACGGAGGCTGATGAGGACGAAGGGCGACCTACCAATGAAGACTATATATAACAGGATTAACGCAGTGATTCGACGTTATACAAGGAAACCAAGAAGAGATCAATAGGCATCATATTGTGCAAGCCTATCGGTCTTCACGCCAGTTCCAAGGATATGGTGGGTCGTTAATAACCTTGCTGGAAACTTCCGACCAAACAAGCCATTTGAAGCCCTAGCATTGAAGTTAGGCAAGACACTCGCTTGTCTTGCGAATGCCTTCGCTGAAATATACTCTTCCGGCAGGTCAGCCGACACAACCAACCCGCCTCCGCCGCTATCGTCGTCTCTAATGGATGCTCCTTTCACACTCAGAGAGCTGGAACTAGCTATGAACAGCCTCCGACGTCGCTGTGCGGTGGGACCTGACCTTATCAGTAATCAGATGCTGACTAACCTACCGGTTGAGAGACGGCGTGATTTGCTGGCATTTTTTAACCAAGTCTGGGCCTGTGGGGCTATCCCACATTTATGGAAGGTAGCATGGGTGGTACCGGTTCTGAAGCCTGGAAAGAATCCTGCAGCTCTGGACTCATACAGGCCGGTATCACTGACCTCGTGTGCAGCGAAGCTAATGGAGAAGATGGCGTGCACAAGACTCACTTGGTATGTCGCGCAGGGTCGAAAACTACCATCGTGCATGACTGGGTTTTGGCAGCGCCTAAGCGCTCAAGACAATGTGCTGGACCTGCTAAGCCACATAGAACATTACAGTGCGGATGGCCTGTCGACACTTGCTGTTTTCATGGATGTTTCTAAGGCTTACGACTACGTGTCTCAAGGAGCCATCATCAGTCAGTTACAAGTTATAGGCGTCACGGGTCATCTCTTGCACATCATACATACGTTCCTCAATGATCGTCGCATCAGAGTTCGTCTTGGCGACACTTTGAGCGATGAAATACGTATATTTCGCGGTGTGCCACAGGGGAGTGTTTTATCTCCCTTATTATTTAACATTGCCATGAGTAGCCTCCCAAGAGTACTAAACCATCGAACACCAGTGAAGATATCTATATATGCCGATGATATCTGCATATGGGTCTTCGGCTACCAGCATCGCCGCCTCGCACGAATAGCCCAAGGAGCAGTAAAAGCCATTCAGGGCCACTTGGCAACGATTGGATTATCACTATCAGCAGGGAAATCATCATTCGTACTATTTCCTGGAGTGAAAAGAAAATCTACACGCTTGACGCTGAATTTGGACGGATACCAGATTCGACAAGTCACCAACGTCCGATTTCTGGGCGTTACCTTAGACCACAGGCTACTCTGGCGCCGCGGTGTTGACCACGTTGTGGCGTCATCGTCACCCAGGCTACATGTGCTCAAGCGAGTCGCTGGCATACGCTGGGGCAACCACCCGACGTCGATGCTACGGCTACATACAGCGTTGGTTACGAGTCGAATCCTGTGTCAGCGACCTCTGATGTCACCCTCAGACAGCCAATACGAGCGCTTAGAAGCCATCCACAGAAAAGGTATCCGGCTTTGCCTTGGAGTCCCTCAGCCAGCGTCAAACAAGAAAGTGCTCTACGAAGCTGAGTCACGCCCTCTACGACTTCAGGCTTCCCAGGCTCTGATGATCCAGCTACTACGATTGAATGAGTCTACGCCCGGTAGAGCCCTCTTACGACGTATAGGTAACAGGCCGCGCTCACATTCTTCTGCAGCATTGAACACGCTTCGCGTATTAGGATTGCGCTGCTCGAGACAGAGAGAAAGGGTAGAACCACCCTGGACATTCGAGGACATCACATGAAACTTAAGTGTACCACGATTGCAATCAAAGAGCTGCATTCCATCTGCAGAAGCCAAGTCATTAGTCCTGGAACACATGAGCACGACTTACCCGAATCACCTACAAGTATACACAGATGGCTCTGTCAAGGCAGACGAAGACCGCTGTGCAGCTGCATTCTACATTCCCTCTCTAAGATATACGTGGTCTGGCCGTCTGGACTGTATAGCCTCGTCGACAGTTGTGGAAGGCGTAGCAATAGCTTCTGCTCTGCGCAAATTAAAGACTTTGCCTCCGCAGATTGTGGTTGTCCTTACGGACTCAAAGGCCGCATTACCACAATTATACAGTGGTTTGCCATCCCTCAAGTTCCCACGCAAATCACTAGCCATCGTGAAAGAACTCAACAACAAAGGCTTCACCGTAAAGTTTCAGTGGATTCCCTCCCACATTGGTATCTCAGGAAACGAAAAAGCTGATGCGCTTGCATACGCAGCGCTCTATCATCCTCCCAAAATCAAGGCTCCAAAGAGTAATCAAGTGCAAAAATCTGACATTCGAAATCACTTTGCGTCACTTTGGGTTCCACCGCATATGCCCTGCGTAACCAAGAGATTGCACCGAGAGGAAGCCACGCTTCTATATCGAATAAGGACAGGATCTGCTAATACACCGGCCTGGTTATTTAAAACGGGGCGAATCAATTCTCCGAACTGTACGGCATGCAACGAGACAGGAGACATTGAGCACTTTTTGTGGTCCTGCCAGCAATTCCAAGATGAAAGAGACACTCTCCTGAAGAATCTGCAAAATAAGGACCTTCCGCATGCGCGCCTGCAACAGCTTATATTTCCCGAGGGATCAGTTATAGCGCGCAAAGAAACTTCACGTCTCCTCATCGAATTCTTAAGAGAGACTGGTTTGATGGACATATGGTGAAACCCTTCAGCGGTATTGTGCGAGACGCTCAGGCGGAGCAATTGCCGGCCTTGTTCGCCAGGCTAAACCCGCCTGTTGCTACAATTCACCACCACCACCACCACCACCACATGCACATAGTACAAATTCACATAAGTATGCAGGAAGTCGGATGGTTAGCACGTTCACGATGAATTGTCTTTCAAAGAGAATGGATAAAGTTGCTATCTGTCAGAAAATTGCGTAGAGCTTTGACAGCCTGTTCTCGTTTGAGCACAACCAGGGTCCAAGGACCACAGAAAAAGACGTCTGTCCAGCCAATTGAAGCGCAGGGTCTCTCACTGGCGCTTGTATTGAGAACATTCGATGTGCACATGTTCCACAGACGCATCCTCGGCGTTACAGTAGGTTCACTTTAACACTCAGGACCTTTGTAAGAACTAGGGCGTGTAGGCGACTTCCAGGAGTATAGTCGATGTATGAGCGTGTCAAAGGTGCGATCAATGCGCTGGTATGTTGCGAAGGCACAAAAACTGGTGAATACAATATAGGAGGGATGTATTTGTGAGAATTTTTTGTCGTAGTCCAGATAAAAAGCGCTTGCCATTTCATATTGAAAATTTATTAGGGTTAAGGTGTCCAAATCATGTGCCGCAGTCACCAATCTGTCTGCTGCCTCATTTCAAGCGTGTATACGTTGAAATAGAACATTTTATGCATCGGCCTTGTCACATGGAGCAGCATGTTAGTCGTACGTCCATGCAAGCATATCTAGCATAAATGACCTTGACTGACACTGCTGCACACTTAGGCAGTTCGAAGAACGCAAAAAGCGAAATTCCTTAATTCTGCAGTCGCTTGTCGCTTCGTCCTTCAGCGAACTGAATAATGCTGGAGCACTTTTGCAAGAATTTTTACGAAAGCTATACAAGGAAAGCAAGCTAGTACACCAGACTCCCTCACACATTTCAGGCGAAGTAAATGTCTTCCAACACGCCTGTTCCGTAAACACGACCTCCATTCTACAATTCTAATGCTCCCCGTTCTTATTTCTTCCTCGTCGGACTTTTTCTTTGTCGATTTTTATTCTTTGAAACGAAGGTAGAAACAATGTGGCGCTTATATATTTACGATGTTTGTAATGAAGGACGAATCCACCCCCATGCGGTCTGCGGCCGGCGCTATATATTTGTGTCGCAAACCTATAAATTCCAATGGCACAATGTCCTAACCGAGCCCACCACGCGAGAACAGAAACCTAATGCTTAGCGAACAGACCAGTGCGCAATTCGCGTCGAATCTCGACACACAATACCGGAGCTGCGCGTGAACAGTGGTCTCCAGGTTCATTTGGATTTGAAGCGAGCTATCGGACGATCAAGCGGCCTCAAATAAACCGACCCGACAGAGCGTTCGCACGGCAAGTTGGGCGCTCTCAGTGCGCGGGCCTCTTTGTCTTTGGAGCGGCAGGCATACACATTCTGGCAACGGGGGGCGGGGGGGGGGGAAGAAATCCGATCGCGAGCGAAGCTCGCGCAAAGCTGTGTACAACGCCTAGCGCGCACGCGCGGTTCGTTAAGGCGTAAAAAAAAATCGCGCTTTCCTGCCTCCCAGCTCCCTTCGCCTTGCTCCGGCGTAAATCTGGGACAATCGCGTAGCGGCCCGCGCGCATGCAAATTAGTCCGAATCGGTGGGGGACCGCCGCGAGGAGCCCCAGGGATTATAGTCCAATCGAGAACGGGCCCGGCTCGCGCAGCGCCGAATCAGAATGACTGGGACGCTGGCTCTCCCGCAGCGTCTCGATCGCCCGTTCGCACTTGCTGCGCGCGACTCATATACATATACCATAGGCACGCCCCGGCAAAGTTCTCGCCCTGATAAGGACGAACGCGTCGCCGGTGCGCGTGGACGCATTCCGCGCGACTCCGAGAGGAAAATCCGCCCGCGTCCCGATAAAGGAACAACAAAGCGCAGGTGGAGAGCGCGGGACCCGCGGAGCGACGATTATCTCAATACGCCGAGTTCCGAAGCACAGCGCGCGAGCGCCTAGTCGTCCGCAGTGGCGCGATCAATGAGAAATGTGCGAGCGGTTCGAGACTTTGCGAAACGGAGGTCTGCCTGCGCTAACAGCGAAGGAAATAACAATGGTAACTCCGAGTGAGAAAGGTCGGGAGGAGAGCTCTGGATAAGTGATACGCCGGCGAAGAAGAAAAAGGAAAGGAATTGAAGAAAGGATGAGGAAGGAGGAGCAGAGGCGGAGGCAACCTTAAACGCGAAGTTCGCAGAGAGGCTGCGCGAGAAAGACAACTGCACACGCGACACTGAGTGCGAACCTGTTGCAATTTTTTGTTACGTATTAATAACGGATCTACTGGAGTCATAAGTTATTCTCGAGTCGATCGACTTTTAAAATCAAGCAATGACATAAGGACTACTTAGAAGAACAAAAGAAGCTATATCTATGGTGTACGCTGTGAGATACGTACCTTTATTTTTATTATTTCATTTTTCGTTCTTGTTTTTCTTATTTCTTTTTTCGTTTTCACTTCTTCCTTGTAATTTTTTTTTAGAAATGCATTTTCTGTTTACATTGAGATATTTACATGTGTATGAAGATCGGTGAACCAAATGAACGATATCTGCACATCTAAACAAGAAGTCAAGGTTTCTCTCTTATTCTTTTTTTTTTTTCAGTAGAAAAGTTGAAGGTGGGGAGGAAGGTACAACCTCGAAAACGAGGTTGGATACTAAATCCAGCTCATCTTCGCACGCAATCGTCCCCTATTTTCTCAGATCAGAAGGCGGAGAACTGAAAGAGAGAGAGGAGAGAAAATCTTTTGAGTCGTGTTCATCGAGGCATAGTTCGTACCGTAAGGCCTGAATATGAAGATTCGCCGTGTGTCGACTGGGATTTCCAACGCGTAGGAAGGCATTGCAAAATGAGCCAACTTTGGCGCGCGCCTTTACAAAGAAAAGAACACATGTGCGAGGCGCTATCTTCGAAGGAGAAAAAAAAAAACGAGAAGAGCAGAAGAAAAAGGGAGCAGACAACTCATACTCAACAGATTCTGCGCAACGCAGGCGCCTGTTCTCTGTGGCATTTGAACGTAAAGTAGGAGCCCGCTTTGAAAGCATCCTATTTGCCGAGTCTTGCAAGGATAAGCTTGTTCAGCATGGGGTGCTGCCTTCGCAAGAACATGCAGATGTAGCAATGATTCCGTAGGAACGAGGTGATTTGCCTCAGGGCCCTTGCACTTGTAGGAAGATTCCTTATATAGGAAAAGCCAAAAATAGCATTTTTTTTCCATATATATATCACGGTACGAATAAGGCTGTAAGCTCAACGACGGTTGCAGAAAAGTCGTTTTTTTAGTCGATCTGCTCAAATGCTGAACGCGCCGCCCACGGTCATTGTTCCCATCCCTCGCAAGATGCATATTGTTTATGCAACCTATTTGTCATGAAACTTATTGGTTATTAAGCACACTGCGTTATCGGGGCCACGTAAACTGCGCGGGCGGCGCCCCCGTATTTCAGGCCCGCCAAGGACGCGGACCTCGCTTAAGGAAGCATGTCCGGAATTGCATCGCGTGAGCCGTTGGCGTATAGAGCAAAAAAACTTCCGTTCGAATGCAGAAGTTTACATATCGAGAAAACAGGCCGTTGTGTAAACGGGCGAGTACAGGAACATTATTTTTCGGTCACGAATAAGGCCGCCTCCCATTTACCGGCACGCCATTGGTCTGAGGAGCACTGGCGAAGAGCAGAGACACGCATGCGCGGGAGTTGACAGAAACAGTTTATACATCTACGTGAACGAGAAAGCTTGTACCAGTGACACGTCTAGAAGCATTAATGACTGCGGTGTTTTTTTATTGCAAGGCGAACAGCAATGTTCGCCCACATTTAGGCGTGGCGCGGTCTGCTCACCTTTGCTTGGTTCTTTGTATGTGCTTGGCCCACATCGAATTAACTGCGGTTGCGAGGTGGAATCTGAACAGTGTACGCCTTGTTATGACTACAGAGGACAACATGCTGTTTGTCACGCGCAAGATTAGAATGCGAGAGCCACGCTGGAAAATAGTCTGAGGTCAGTTCCCACGCGATGCTGGGCGCTGCTAATTTTCCCCTAACGAGCTCCCCTCGTCAGGGAAGAAGCGCCACAAAGGGAAGAAAGAGTTGCCCCTCCGGGGGAGGCCGAGACGACGCGAAGGGCTCATGGACGTGTCCCGGAAGAAAGCCGCCACGAACTGGTGCCTGCCCTGTGCTGAGAAGTAGCGGAGAAGACCAGTTGGAAGTAAATTATCGGATGATGATGAATATAGACCATGGCCATAACCTCTCTCGCGGCCTTTTCGCCCGCTGGAACTTGGCGGGGGTCGCCGGTCCGATATTCTCTCTGCGACAGTGTTGCTTGTGCTTCTTGACTAGCTGTCGTCCTGGTGGGTTGTGACCTTTTTTTTATTGGCTACTGCGAGGAGAAAGGGTTGGTACAGAGGTGTTATAGTGACGGTGCTGAAAGAAAACAAGCGGCTTTGGGCCATGGAAACAAAGCTGACCCAGACGCTCGTTGCTAAACACATGAAAGTCTTTTTCTGCTTTACCTATTGAACGATGTAAATAAGTTTTGTACAAGTGCCAGTAAACCTGTTGGTTTTCAATTTCCCAACTTCCGAGCTTCTGATTTCTTCAACCCAAAGCCTCCTCCACGTTGCGATATGGAGCTGTGTTCGAGACATAACTTAGCGTCACAACAGCCTATCTTTTGCCCTTCTCTTGAAGACCGCGCTCGTTGAAACGTGCTCATAAGTAATTAAGTGATAAGTATCGGCATACTTGCTTCTGCGATGTGCTGTAGACGACGCGTGTTCAGGCTATGCACGTTTATTTCTTTACTTCGTTTTCTTGTATAACTAGTTTACGTGCCGACGAATTAGCAATCGCAACGCTTAGTTGGATAGTTATATTTCAGTCCTTTCTTCCCATTGTACTTTGTTTGGCCGCCCAGATGAGAAGACTTGGCAAAACCACTTGCCATGTTGAATGCCATTCTGGCAAAAATCAACTTTGCAGAGCGACAACTGCTTTAAAGATGAATTTTCGTTTCTCGACAAGAATTATCGATTGTCATCGCTAAAAGACGAAGAAGTGAAATCGCCAATGCATGTATAATGAATGTGATTGCGGTGCTTAGAAAATCTGTCGAGCGCGGAGAGAGCGAGGGAAAGAGAGAGAAGAGGAAATGCGGTGAGGTTAATTAGATGCACAGCCGGTTTGCTACCCTGTACTTGGTGAGCGGGAATATGGGGTAAAAAGAGTGAAACAAACGAAGAGAGAGAGAGAGAGAGTACAGGTCACGGGTTCGATACCTGCGCGGAAACTAACAACGATGGCGATGAGCTAGATTCGCGCTACAGCCAGTAGCCTCCTCTTCCTCCTCCTCCTCCTCCTCCTGAAGTGGATCATGCGATGTTGGATTCATTGACGCTAAAGAAGGAGGAGGAGTAGCAGATTATTTAATGGAGAGGAAGGAGGAGAGCTTGGCCAGGAGAGCGTGTGCCTAGCTCGCTACTCCTCACCAGGATACGGAGGAGAGACAGCGAAAGACGACGCTAAAAAAAGAATCACTTGAATCAGTGTGCGAGTGATTTAGGTTATTTTATCGTATGCCGCAACCCGCTATATGTGTCCTGGTGCACGGGAAAGCTCAGTGGCGATGGCGTTGGGCTGCGGACGTCGAGGTCTTTGGTTCAGTATCGCGGCTGCGGCGACTGCATTACGATAAGGGCGGAATGCAAAAAAAGGAAAAAAAACGCTCTTGTACTTAGATTTATGTTCACGTTAAGGAAACCCAAGTGGTCAAAATTATCCCATAGTCCCTCACCACGACATGCGTTTAAAAAGTCAGATCGGGGTTCTCGCACGCAAAACTCCGGAGCTTTAAGTTTTAGTAATGTCCGGTCTCTGCAACTTATACCTGAATTTCTTTCGCCTACTAAAGAAACTTCCTTATTATATAAGGTTCATCGTCATCACCAAGTGAAAGTTTTCTAACCGGATGCTCCCGACAACAGTGTGAGTGCACCGGATGAAGGCCTGTTTCTCTAGCAACTCCTCGTATGAGGAATCAGCAATGAGCCCAACTGAAGAGAAGTGCCTTCTTCGTAGCCGACGGGCATCGGTGTGTTCCACGCGCTATAGTAGGGAGCCGCAATGCAAGGGCTGCAAGAGCACTTGAATGCTGATTCCCTACTCGGTGGATGCAAGGAAGAGCTTTCAGCCGAGGACCGCTTGTCAGTACTATGGTTAAAGGAATGATACCATCGCATTTTAGATTTGCCATTCTTTCCGTTAAATTAAGGTTGAAGCCGTCCAGACACATCAGAGAGAAAGAGAGAGAGAAACAGAAGAGAGGAAAGGCATGGAGGTTAGCGAGGTGCACGTCCGGTTTACTACCTTGTACTGGGGGAAGAGGTATAGGGTTGGAAAGAGAGAGAGAGGAGAAAGAGAGAGCACAGTTCCGCGCACATATGAAGGTTCGCAATGAGTCTACACATGGTTGCCACGACCTGTCGAGTTCAAGTACTTGAACAACGCTTTCGTGGTTTTCTGTGCCATCGACGCGTACGGCCATGGTCCAGGGATCTTCATTTCCAAGAATGGTGTAGAGTGCAGCTGGTTCAATGCTGTCCGGAGAGCTTCACGCTCGATGTCGTACTAGGGACAGATACATAAGATATGTTTAATCGTTTCTATAGTTACACAAGAGTCGTACATGGGTGTATCTCTCGTTCCAACGTGGAACGAGTAGGCCTTCGTAAGGGCCACACCTAGCCAGAGGCGGCACTGCCGCCTCAGAGCGGGAAACTTTTTATTGCACTTGTAGCTTTAAGGATGAATAAAGCCTATGAAGATGAGACTTCGGGAGGTTGGGAGGGGACCAGTGCTTGTGTGTGATTGCCTTAGCCACGATATGAAGCTTTCTTGCAGTGTCAGTTCCGGATAAGGGGATTGTAACTGGTCGGATAGGGAGATAATTTAGTTGAAAGAAAGCAGGGAGGTCGGCCTGAGCTAAGGCGCTCTAGCCTGCTACTCAGTACAGGTGGAGGGGGGAACGGGGCCATCAAGGTGGGGTGAGGGATGATGATGACACAGAAAGAGGGATGTACAACGGCGAAAGCCAGTTCAAGTTTCTGATGATAAACATTCCGATAGCTCATTCATGAAGCCACTATCGGGTTCAAAGATAAAGGCGCTAGGACGAAGGTGGTGTGTGGGCCTCCCCTGTGTGAACAGCACAAGTGCCAAACAAAAGCTTTAAAGCATGTAAAGAGCTGCGATAAGTGTCTCCAGCACGGCCAGCACCCGCAGGGCACTTTTAGCGGCCGGATTCTGGAGAGGAACTGGTCGGTATTCCAGATGGGCAAACCGGGCGGCTTCGTCGGCGATGTCATTACCAGCAATGCCGGTATGTCCGGGAAGCCACTGGAATATAATTTCATGCCCTTAAGCGATAGCTTGATGGTGGTCTTCTCTTATTTCATGTCAGCCGCTCATGGATTCCTATGATATAGTGCAAAATGCAGACTCTGAAAGGCTGCCTCAGAGTTACAAAAGATGACCCATTTCTGAGGTGTCTCTTGCAGGAGGTATTTGACAGCGGCACACAGGGCAGCAAGCTATGTCACCGTTGATGTTGTTATGTGTGACAGTTTGAATTTCATTGTGGTTTTCTTAGTCGGTATGACAACGGCACCTGAAGAGCTGGTAGATGAGACCAAACCAGCGGTACAGATGTGTATTCGGTCCTCGTATGTCTCATTCATTAGTAGCAGCGTCATCTGTTTCAGAGCTATTTTTGGTTGATTGGCCTTCTTGTTTACACACGGAATACTTAGGCGCACCTGAGGCTTTGGGAGACACGACAAGGGCAATGAAGGCCTTGCTGCTGGTATGTATCCTAATGGAAAACCATCTGTATGGGTGATGATAACTTCACAAAATATTTCACGAGGTCTCTGCGATGGCAAGAACGCCAAGTGATGATCAGGGAGGCAGGAAAGCTGACGTAGATGCGTTCTAAGACAGTCCACAGCAACGCATGTTTGGATGGGATGATCTTTGTTGAGCCAGATTGTTGCAGCTGGTGACGCACAGCGAGGATGTCCTAAACACGTGCGCAATGCTTGGCCCTGTAAGCTTTCCTGTCATGTCCTGGCGCTCTTGGGCCTTTGATGCCCTTGTGCCAATAAACTTCAATCATCATCAAGCTCTCCAATGAGCGAATATTTCACTTGCACGTACTGCACAACACTGGAAGGCTGTAGCGTAGATATCCTAGGAATAGAGCTCTGTACAGCTTAAGCACGTAGCGTACAGTGCCCCGTGTTTTCCCGCACATGAATGCCTGTACCTGGGCGATCAACAACAGTTTTTTTTTCAGGTACGTGCAATGAGGACTCAATGAAAGATTTCGGTTGATCGTTACACCCAAGAATCGATTAGTCTTTCCATAGGCGATAGTGTGTCCATTAATGGAGACTGGGTACGGTGTCATAGGTTTACCTGTGAATGCAATCAATGCACATTTCTCGATTGATACAGTGAAGCCTTGTGGTTGAAAGTATGCTGATGTCAGAGTTGCTGCTTACTGCAATCGCGCGCGAACCTGAAGGCGAGTGATCGCAGAAGTCGAAAGGCAAATGTTATTTGCGTATATCGAGACGTAGATTGTTTTAGGTAATACTTCACCTAGTCCAATGAATATCACATAGAACAATGTGGGACTCAATACTTTTCCTTGAGGCACGCCGCAGTAAGTGTAATATTAAGATGTGGGGCCCTCTTCTGTTTTACAAAAAAAAAAAGAAAACGACTGGTGAGTTATATAGTCGGATAACTAGCGAAGCATGCGGCCGCCGATCCCAATAGTCTCTAGGGGGTTGACGGCGTCATGCGCAACGTCGTCCTACGCGCTTTTCACGTCGAGAAAGAGCGCAACTGATATGTGCTTAGGGCCTTTCTCCTGTTGCACAAACGTTGTCAGGTCAATGACGCTATGAAATAAGGAACTACCTCGACGAAAGCCTGCCATGAAAGTGACGTAGATATTGTAACGCTCGCAATACCATTCAAGACCTGCAAAGACCACCCTTTCCATCACCTACCCGATGCACCTTGCGAAAGTGATAGGACCATATGCCAACAAGTCCAACGGAAATTTTCCCGGATTTAGCAAAGGTAACTTCCATTGCCGGGGAACTTTACCTCTATGCCGTGAGTTGTTGAAACTGTTCAGAAACGCTCTTTTTGCGGTGTCACAGTGCAACATAGGTGACGGCGTCAGGGCCTGGAGAGGATAATCGTTTAAAAATGGCCAGGGCAGCTTCGAGTTCTTCCATGGTAAAAGACACGTCCATTTCTAGTACCCGAGCCGCAGGGAGGTCACTTACATGAACGTTGGTGTTGACAGGCTCGCCAGTGACCCTCGCACACAATCCCTCCGCCACACCAAACTCAGTTTGGGCAAGATGGAGGGCCAAAGCTGCGAATGGGTGCCGTTGTTGCGGGGATGAACAAAGACCACGGACTGTCGTCCAGATATGTGAAAGCGGCTTGCGAAAGTCTAGCTATTCACTGAATGTCCTCCACCGCTCACTCTCTAGTTTGTCTACGCGACGCTGAACTTTCTTCTGAATGCGTCGTGCGCCTCTGAGATCATAAATTGATCTAGTGCGTCTCTGGCATACATGGCAATGATCGAGCGGACGCAGCTGCCCGATCTGCCTATGACAGCGTCAGCTGTGTTGCCATTTCTCTTTCGAGAGCCGACGCAGCGAAAAAACTTTCCGCGCTTGCGCGTGACCTAAACGAAATTCATCCGGATTCAAAAGTGCACCCCTTCATACCCTGGACCCTAATTTACAGCTGCGCTTCCCGCCCGGCCTTCCACGGCGTAACTATACCCTTCTGGTCCGTCTAAGGCTTGTAGTAGCATCTTCAAATACGTATTCGTTTCTTATTGGAATGGCCAACAGCCCACTTTGTGACTTCTGTGGGTGCAACGAATTAATTGCGCACCTTCTTTGTGAGGGCCCTTGTTTCAGCCCGCCAAGAGCAGCCCTCTCAGCCACCCTAGACTAACTTGACAAGCGCCCAGTAACGGAAAACAACATCCTTGGAAACTGGCCTATGCAAACAGCAGTGCGAGTTGCCATGAAGGCACTGTCGCGTTCTTTAAACGACACGGGACTTCGTGACAAATTGTGATTGTAAACTGTGAGACGTATGATGAAACTGTGACACTGTGTAACAGTAGAACACCTTCGCAGACTGCGTGACAGTGCCCACAGAAACAGTTTTGTTTTGTCTGTATGTGTGTGGGTGTGATTCTTTCCCACGTTTCTTTACTTTTTTATTTTTCATTCTTTTTCTCTCTCACCGATCGCATCCGTTTGCCCCTCCCCCGGTACAGAGTAGCCAAATGGAGATAGTATCCGGTTAACCTCCCTGTCTTTACTTTGCCTTTCTCTCTGTCCCCCCCTCTGTATCGTCGCTCTGCACGCCGTCGAATCGCACGAAGGCTCTCAAGTTGAATGTCGAAATCCGTTCGGTTTGACGACCCATCAGAATATACTGAAAATCATCGGAGAAACCTAAAAAAAAAATTATATATTTACTTTCCAGGAACGAGTGCCAGGGTCAGTGCCCAGGAGGTGGATACGTCACGACGTCGCCAACTACTGACTCGCTCCGTTCCTGAGATCGCAGTGGCTCCGTCGTTGAATGCCACAAATTAGGTCCACAGAGACGTGCTACCATTTAATATATTCATCACCAAAAAACTTACTTTAGTATGAAGGTATTTAAAACAGAAATGCGTGTCTGTGTTTGTGCCTGCGTGCGCGTGCTTGCGTGTGCGCGTGCATGTGTTTGTTGTGACTTTATATGCATTCTGGCAATGTGCGCTATGACGCACGCTCACGTATTGCTGATATGTCGCGTTCTCTGACTATGCATCAAGCATGGTAGGGTATGCTTGACTTATAGCTTGTATACCTCAGCCTTTACATTATTTTGTCTCCGTTTTGGTTTTTCTGTACGTTTGTTTGTCGCTGGGGTTTATATGTTGCGTTGGTCGTATAGCCGCTCCTTTTGGCCTACGTTGCCAGGTTCAAATAAATATTCCAAGGCTCACCATTTAATCGGAGATGAGTCTACAAAAGAAATAATTCATTGGAAGGCCGCCCATAGTCATCAGAGTGGACAGTTTTGCTAAAGGGAAGCATTCATTATCAAATAATTTGCAAATACTATCTCCTAAAATTTTCAGAGTAGAAAAATTGAAGCTAGGCCCCTTCAGGGCCCGGTTATCTCAAGATCAAATACACTACTCAAGCTAGAATTATGAAAGAAAGAAACAAGAAAAAAAAATATCTATACGCAAGAACACAAGACAAACGAAAACACTAGTCAGAAGCAAACAAGTACTTTCACTACACAAGCATTAGCACCGGCGGCAAGTCTTTTGTGCAGAATGAAGTCTCGTGCTTCCGCATATCAGCCAGCGACTCCAAGAACTATGTGCTGTCTGAGTGTCTATACACGTATGAGTTTGGGTAGAAATCGGTGGGCAGTTCTGACTTGACAATGATTGTCCCTGATCAGCGACGGTAAGTGCTGGATGAGTTGGCACATGGTTCATTCAGATGAAAACCACCAGCGAGAAAGAGACGTGTACAAGAAACAAGGACTGCGCCGGACCACGCTGTTGACAGCGCAGTCCTGTTTCTTCCTTGCGTATGTGTTTTCTTTTGCTGGTTTTCATCTTAGTATGCCCTGATCCCAGCGGTGATAAAAGCGTCTCCCTCAATATTAAAAAAACGCGGGTAACTTATTTTGTTACCTGCGAGAGAAGCGAGAAAAAATAACGAAATCGTAAGTAGGTCACGGGGGCTCAGGAACAGGAGCAACAGAACGGACACTGAAGTAGTCGCGGGCACGACGATAATGGTGTCGTCGCAGACCGGACGCCGACAGGGCACGAGACATCGTGCCCTATGCTGCTCCCAAACAGCAGAATCGCGGCAAAGAAAAAAAAAAAATGAAAGGAAACTGAGGAGCAAGAAACTGAGTCCGGTAGACAAGATTCGCGGCTGCCCAAGGATCAGCAGCAGCAGCAGCAGCAGCAGCGGCCGCGGCGACGACATCAACGACAACAGTATGAGCGCGCCGAGAACGCCGTGGCGACAGCAATCGCACAAGGGGCAGGAGCCTGCAGGCAGCGACATTCACAGCACCGATTCATCAAGCCGCAGGAAGGAAGGACGCCCCGGAACATTTCCTGCGGCAAGAGTAACAGGGCCATCAATAACTCTTCGTCAAGGTTCGCGCAGCCGCGCCGCTCGGCGTTTACCGCTCGGACTCCCAGCGCAACTCGCTCGCCATGCCATGCGGCCCTCTCGCTTTCTCTCTCTCCCTTTCCCCCCTCTCTCCTGCCACTCTTCTTTCTGTCCTTCCCTTTTTTTTTTCTTTCCACCCTTTCCTTCTTCGTTCTGGTGGCTTCCTCGTGGACCCTTTCGGTCCGGGACCTCAGCTCGAGCGCGCGCGGGCTGCACCGACGTGATGCCACGCGTCACGGGCGCGAGCTCGCGCGACGGCGGCAGACCGCGGGCCGGAGAACGCTCGGTCGCCTCGGTGTCGTTTGTCCGGCGGCCGTGGCGACAGAGTCGAGTTCGCGCCGCGCATCGGGACGCCATTAATTAATGAGCAGTAGCGAGCGTCGCCGCGAGGTAATGAGGCGTGCGTAACACTTTCAGGCCCGCGGGCATAGTTGCGGGCGGCGAGGATCGCGCGCGCCCGCCAGCGCTGCAGCGACGACGGAGCTGGCCTGTAAGTGCCCCACCCCCCGCGCTGAGTTGGAAACAAAGCGAGCGCCACCAAAAGAAACAAGCGCCGATGGGTCTGGAGTAGTCGCGATAGACACGTGTTCGTGAAGCGGCTTCGATGAGCGCCTCTTCGGAGGGGTGGGGGGGGGGGGGGGGGGTGAATTTGGAGGCCCGCATTGAGCAATTTAATGGAAGAGGCGGGGCGCACTAACATCTTGATGGGGGCTGTGTGGTTCATCTTCAACATGAGCTGAAATTGTGCGCAAGCCGAAAGAGGACACACACGCACACACACGCACGCACCACAGCACAAGCGTTGATCGCCAGCCGAATTTTTATTTAAAGAATACCAGCTGTTTGTAGCTTGTCTAGAACAAGCACGGGCGTACATGTTTCAAGATTAGAAGTTTTCACACGAGGAAAGCTATCTCTTTGCCTAATTTATCTAAACATTCAGTGGGCAGTAAGTGTTTGTGCTGGGATTGGTGTACTTCTCTGTGTACTCTCGTTTCAGTCACACCATTTCAACTTAGGTTAAGGCAGAATGTACTCCCTGCGAACGCAATCGACGCCTTTCTACAAAGCTGCTCGGCTCTTGCCTCCCTGTCCCTTTAGTGTGCATTCTCACGACACAAACACACGCGCACACACAAACAAAAAAAAACGAAAAAAAAAAATCAAAGGAAGTCAAGCCGCACTCCTGTTCCTTACACTTTTCCGGTTTAGGACAGCCTGTCGAGACGCTTCCATGAACAAGCCCTTCAATAAGTGCCACGGCTATCCAAAGCATTTGTTTTATCGGTGCATAGACAGGACCGCTTGGTAGATCGCCTCTTCGCACACGCGAGTACTTTGTTGCAATTTCCGCTACCCTTATTGCGAAAACGTTTAACACTCCATCTTCTTTCTAACAAACCGCGCTCGCTACTCGTCAGTTTGGACACTCTGTAGCCAATTATGGAAGACAAAGCATTCTTATCCCTTTCAGCGGTCGGGATAAACAAAGAAACGCCGACGGCCTCCATACAACATCCTCAATCACTTGGCTTTACTAAAGAAAATGAAAAAAAAATCGGCGAGTAGGAGAAGCATTTCTTTTCGCGTAACCTTAATCAAAAGCATGTAAACAAAGGAAATATTTTCTTCGAAAGCCCTGTTTTCCTTCGAGGTATAGATCATCGATGAAGTCAAATACCAAGCCTGCAACATGGTCTCCCGAGATGTATGAACAGCAAGGTCGCTACGAGAACGGGAAGCCGTAACGGCCACCTTATATGTGTGCTGCTGCTGCACGGATGCGTACACGTCGCAAGCGTTCGCTTAAGGCAGCATGGTGTAAGGAAAAGCCAATCCACACTTCATTAAAGGTAAGGTATCGTCAAAGAGCACCGTACGCACGCCGAGGAATCACACTAAAACAAAAAAAAAAGAGCTGCTGACGCGATGTGACGGCCAACAAAAGTGAACGCTAAGAAAAAGAAAATGAAAGAAAAGGAAGCCCTGCAAAGCGTTGGGAAGAACTTTACAGCCTCCCCCTCTTTCCGTCCTACAAGCTCACCTCCCATCACATAAAGCACGCAGAAAGTGGGGAGTTTCAGATCGTTTTCCCAGAGGACCACTTTCGCGCAGGCCACAGGAACTGGAGGCGCCGGATAACTTCAAAACTGGAAGCAGCAGCAGCAGCGCGAGACAGCTCGCCTTCGCCAAAGGAGTCTTGTAGGAAGTGCAAAATGTGTAAGGGTCGGGAAGTGAGCGGGAGAATCAATGGCACTATGCAGTTGTTAGAAAGGGTGAAGAAAAAAAAATAGAAAGAAACACGGCCTTCGCAAACGCTCGGGATGAAAGTGATACGGCAAGTCAGCGAGTGCTTCGCACATGAGCTGAGGGACGAGGCGACGAGCAAAATGAGACGTAAGCAACGAAAAACAGGCTGTCGGTCGAGTGGTGAGAAGGTCATAACAGGAGGCTTCCGGGGATACAGCGCGGAACGGCTGGAAGGACGCGCGATGCGGACGTAATTTGATTATTTGATTACGCGCATTTCACTGGCACTTGAGCCGTGATGGAAGGGGGGGGGGGGGGGGAGTGGCTGCACAGGGTTCTCCCACGCCCCCATTTGCGCCCGGTGATGAAGCACATGGTATAGTAGCGCAGTAACGTCGCGCGAGGCACGAAGTTGGTTGTTAGCTGGAGCCGGAGCTAACGTTAAGGAGTGTGTAAGGCTTTCGCGGTTGCTGCCGTTGGAAACAGCTCGACACAACAGACGAAAGTGAAGGTCACGTTGTAGTGAATTGAGATAAAACCATTTATTCGACCGTCAAACCCTAAATCAGAATCCCGCTAGGCGGTGAGGGGCGGACGCGACGACAGAAGAGAGAAACGGATGACCCTGCAAATTACGCTCAATTGTCCTTGAGGAAAATCTGTTTGTTCTTATATTGTTTTTCTTCTTTTTTACCATTTAAGCTGACTAAATAAAACTCGTTGAAAAGAAGTAATTAAAGAACAATGACAAAGAAAGAGAAACAGGCAATTTTCACAATTTTGCAGCATAAAGTGCTGTTTCCAAAAAAGTTAAATTCGAGCGCAGTTCTATGGGCCAGCCCGAAGCCTGACTACATAAGGATCGAGCTCCACGTCTTGAAGAAATGAGTCATCGTCCTCATCACTCATTCATCTTGTTAGAACAGCTTCGTCGATAAAATCAAAAGTTATCAAAGAACAAGCCCTGTTTCACATTACTTCATGTAAATGCTGCAAGTTACAATCCATGACAACAACAACTACAACAACAACAAAGACGTATGCCACTTTAGATAAATCGGATTGATTACATAGCCAAAATGCGTGTCACAACGCTCGCCATCTTGACATATACCCGACTAATTATGGATGAAAGCTGATTAAACTCTTATACCAACGTTGCTTAATGATTCGCAGACAAGCTGAATTGTCATTACTGACCCCCCTGTGAAGAACTTACGAGGAATACGTTAAGGCAGTTGTTACCGACCTTTATCAGCGTCATTCGTATTTTTCTTAAATTATGAATATACTTTAGAGCAACCCACCTTTAGGGGCGCCAGCTGTTCCTTCTCACGGGGCAAACAAAACTGAAAGCACGAAAAGTCGAATGCAGTCAAATGTTGTGAACGTCTGGCAAGCTCCGCACGCGAGTCAATGACGACACAGGAGAGAGTAAAACGACACTCAGAGACAGTTCTGCAAGCAAGTGAAAGCGCACAAAACGGCCCAAAAAAAGCAGCGCAGAAGTTTTTTTGGCAGACAAAATGGCTCACGTTTCACACGGCCACACAAGGGAGCCCACAACTGTATGCAAAAAGTTCAAACGCGCCCAACATACAAGAAAACGATACGCACGTATGCGCCAGATGGGATACGAGTTGATTGTCTAAATAAATAACTACGTAATTATATATACATTTATTTCCGTCCCGAGGTGTCAATATGGTAAAAAGCATGCAGGCCATGACTCAGATAGAGAGATTTTCCAGGTAGTTCTAAATGTAGTCCACTTAGTATCTTTGGTCGCGCCGAGTTGTGGTGAGAATTATTTCATTAAAACTTCTTCCTGAGCGAGTTGGTGCATACTTGACATAAAAATTGTTACAGCGCAATCACATGCAACCACAAGTATGAAGGACGCTTGTGTTCCGTCCTTCATACTTGTGGTTGCATGTGATTGCGCTGTAACAATTTTTATGTAAAAAAAAAAAACGTGGTGAGAATGGCCTTAATAAACACCGTTTTCGTTGCCATGACCCCACGGTTACGGTCGTTATCCGGGCATTTAGTGTTACTGCGAGCCCCAGTGATGGCGACGCTGCATCAGAAGATGTGTCCATGCAACTAATTTCAAATAATTAGGTCTACTTTTCAGATCATTTGCAATGGTGTGAAAAGATTAAGAGAACGCCTGCGGTTTCGTTTACTTCGAATTCTTCCAATTCCGCTCTCATTCGAAGGCGATATAACAGACAAGATTGTCATTAAATTTTGAAACCATAAAATTTCATTTTTTTTTTGCTAACGGTTGCAGAGCGAAATACTCATTGCCACCTGTAATTGAGGCTGAACTCGTGTGACGAGTGCCATTTGTGCGGTGGCACACAAAGACAAAGTTCAGACAAAGACGCACGTTCAGGCAAAGTCTGAACGAATGCATTATCGCTACTAGCGTTTCCAAGACCGCCGATGCTCGTGCTCAACTAAACCGCCGGCTCTGCCCTGCTGCTAAGGAGGAGGAGACAGCGTGGAGCCTCGTGGAGTTTGAGTAAAAGAAAGGCAGTTCTAATTCAAAGCTGCCGGGTCTCGACGTCCCTGCGTTCGAGTCCCGACAGCTTCTACTGTCCATCATAGTCAAGCAGGCTTAACCATGGGGACGGGCGATTAACACGGACACCCGGCATTACAGCCGCGCACCAAATGCGCATGCGCTTCCTATACCGCGTCTCAAATTCACAGGTAGTATACACCTGGTGGTGGCTGTGGAATGCCACGTCAGAGTGCTACGCTTTAATAGAGAGGGGTCGCATCCGCAAAGCCTTTCTTTCGTACGTGCTGATTGCCACTCACTAGTCCACCGCCTCGGGATTGACTAGCATTATCTCTAAGAGACATCGAGAATATTTACCCAAACATTTACATTTGCTGTTACGTAGAGAACATTTTCGTGAATACGAGCTCACGTCGTTTTGTTACTTGCTCATATTCGGTCTTATGCCTTGTCCTTCTAAGCAGTCGCAGGCTTTAAGCTTGCTGTTTGCTTATCTTCGGGATCTGGGCTTGCTTGGAAAGATGAAGGAAGTGCTGTGTATTACACACTAGAGTGACTAAAGTTCATTTTTACACAGCCTTCCTTTTGAATAAAACATGGCGATGATATGTAAATGCGAAGTCCATCTTTCTCACATATCTTCTTTTTTTTTCGCCCTCTCTCTCTTAGGTGATTTTCAATCCCTAATTCCCTCTCCCATACAGAGTAACATGCAGGCGACTTTATACACGCATGCAGAATTCTGTGCGTTTCAATAAAGAGCTTTCTCTCTCTCTCACTGGTTATTTTTTGTTAGCAGTCTCTGAGAGCGATCCATACAACCTTGATGCTGCGCTACAGGTAACTAGCATGTTTCGTAATGATTGCGCCATGGGAGAAGAGACAGTTGCTGTTACATTGGAATGCGAAAGGGGCAGTAACAGCCTGGACTGGCTGGAGAATAATGCCTTCACTATTCCATTTATTTATCGAGAGGCTTACACGGCTTGCTGAATTTGTTATGAAAGGAAACTCTTACTAAGGAAGCAAGAGAGACGCGGGAGACTCTGCAACCTGTGGCCGTTATGAATAAAGAATTCAGATCAAATAGCCTTAACGCGCTTTCAAAACGACAAAGAAACAGTAATGCCTATTCTGTTCCCAAGTGACTTTCGCCGTGAATGAACAACTTCGTTTTAGACACTACATCCATTTAGTGATATAAGGAAACGGCGTGGACAAAGAAATCCGAGTGATAGCTGCAGAGTTGAAGCATTACTTCCAGTTTTTTTTATTTAAGTCACTGATGCTATAAACATTCGCTTCATTCTCCCGAACTTGTTGACTTCAAGTTGGTTACGTTTTCAATCTCTGGCTTGAAGAAAGACGGTCTGATACGAAAGCCATATACCGCTCTGCCAAAGAGGCTTTAGAGCTAAACTTCAGAAATCCTGCAGAGTTCCTCTAGCAACTTCGGTAATCGGAGCTCCTGCAGCAGTGAAGTAGTTTTTCTTTTCTTTGTTTTTGCTCTGCATTCTGGGTGACAGCAGAGTCGCACCTCGAGTTTTTAAGCTATCCCATCGACAGGCACATTTCGTCTGAGGCTATTCGCAAGAGCTCGGTGGCCTGACCTCCTCCCGCGGCATGAAAACACACGGAATCAGTAAAGGTGAGCTAGGCACCTCTGTCCTCCTCACTGAAATATTAAAGTTAGAAAATGTTCATGGTTTCGTGCTCAAAGCCAGATAAAAATTTAACCACCACTTGCGATCCTCCTTTTTGGTCCTTATCTTCGATGAGAATAAAGAATTGAAGGAAAAGACGCTGTGCTTCTTCTGCTCTCGTACTGCAGGCTGTTTTTCATTTCGTTCACAAGACAGACAAAATTGAAGGGCCTGTCGTGACGGCGTCATTGTAGATGGAGTACTTTATCAACCAGGCCACATTTTCAAGATAAACAGGTCAGTATTGATGCGAAAGCATCAAATGACCCATTGCGCGAGAAGAGCCGGCGTCTGTACCAGCGAAACAGCACATAAATTCCCATTGGCTGTGGCGCCAGGTCACGTGTGGGCCTCGACGGAGCAGAGCGGCCGAAAGGCAACACCTGCTGTCGTGCTGCCGCGCCAGGTGTTGCGTGAGGGAAGAGGGCACTGCCGCCACGCCACGTCGCTCTCGGAAGCCTGTATTATCCGCGCGTTCGTTGTCGGCGCAAGATCCCGCCGGCATTCAAACTTCGCCTCGGTAATCGCTGTGAAAATATTAATGTAAAGAAACAAGTGAAAATAAACATTACACGAAAGAAAAGAAACTCAAGGGCACTTAGGTATCCCCCCGTGAATGAGTGCGAAAGCATTGCGACGTCTCTCCGATGACGATTCGTTTTACGATACAGAATAGTATTGTTTTCACGCTGCCAAACTTTTTAACTCGCTCATGCAATGTTACGGGGGTAAACTTGTACTTTCCAATAACACATACACGTGTTTGTGTCATTTCTTTTGCAGTAACCTCAATCATCCTGTAAGTTTGGCTGAGAATCCATGACAGGCCACCGGCGTTGTCTGTCTCTGTGACCACGTGACGTTTTGTACGGACATCTCTGTCGAAGGTTCGTCCATCAGAACGAACGACGGAACTCACCGAAATCAACGCTCCGACTGGCAGTGGGCCCATGCAGTCAGCACCTTCGCGGAGGGAGGGGCGGTATGGGAACGTTGGCATGATGAGCGGCATCGGAGCCAGCCGTGGACGAAGACGACGAACGCGAGAGCAGGGGCACGAGCGCACCTCTGTGATCACGTGACTTCTTGTACCACCTTCTGCCACGTCGCCGGATTTTCCCCTTCATAAGCCACATATTACTTTCGCGTTAAAGGGTTGGCGGTAGGGAGTTTAGAACCTACGAGCCCACGCTCAGAAGCTGAGTGTCTTGCCCACTGGGCTAAACCAGCGCGTCTTATATAGCAGGCCTGTGCTCTTTGTTTTATGACGTCATGCTAGGTGGACCGAATTTGGGAACTCCTTGCTTCCTCGCAAGGAGTTCATAACTCGAAATATCGCTCAGCGGCGTTCAATTGTAGATTGATGCTTTCGCAATTATAATTCATAAGCAGTACTTAGGTGTCTTCAGAGTTTTTCTCGCGAATTATGAGCTAAATCGCAACCGTTGTCTCCCTAAATACTATATAAATGCGAAATACGTTTATGTCGCGCGAGTTGACTAATTGATAATTACAGTACTTGCCATATGCTTCCAAAAAAGAATTATTTCCCTGAAGAATTTCGCAAACAGGCTTTACCTTTAAATTCTATTTTAGGATCCCATATACACAGTTTGCGATTGCTCTAACTTTGGCGAGTTCGTGTTTCGTGTGTGCCGCCTTATGCTTTGCATTATACGATTGGAAAAAGAAAGACATGATTGCCTTATGCTTAAAGTTCACTTGCACCCATGGTTCTTTAATGTGCACGCAAACTATACGAGCGTTTTCTGCATTAGCGCGTATGTGAACGTGGCCGGGATTCGAATGCGCGACCTTGTGCACAGCAGCAGAACGCCATAGTCGCGGATCCAGCGCTGCCGGTAACGTTGTAAATGCCAGCAGTGAAGAAAGCCCACGTGCATAGCGAAAACAACGAACAATACGTGATGCACGAGCCACCTTTCAAGCACCACATCAGCAAGGAGCCACTCTTCGCAGGTTGCAGGTGTTTCGTGCAGCTGACACCTACTTCCAGCTGACACTCTACAACTGCGTCACACTATTGTAAAAACTCAATAAAAAATAGCCGCAGTTTGGCCTGAAAGGCAAAGCGCCGATTGCGATAGCAAATTAGTAGACAGCTATACTGAGTAAGAATAGTAGTTTTGTTGGCCATATAAACTTGTAAACCTAACAAAACTAACTAAATTAACCAGCATGGTGTAATGCGTTCACAAACAAACGAACAAATCTCACTTGATAACCGCGGAAACTCGCTGACATTGGAGTGTTGGCTTCGAGAACACAGCGCACACGAAGCTATCAGCCTTCGCCGCACTTAGATTCTGTCCCCATCGCAGATCGATTTCAAAATAGGGCCCGCGCCGCCGCGCGCGGCTTCCGCACGTCAAGTTTCATCCATTTCATCCTAGACGCCAGCGCTCGTCCCTCCCCTGGCGAAACGATTTCACCTCCCACGGGTGTACGTCTACGCCGCTTCGCTTCAAAGTCGCGCTCGCACTAAGCTCGAACTGCGCGCGAAACGTCTCTTGCTTGCGATGGCGCCGCTTCGACAGACTAGAAATTACTGTCGTGTTAACTGCCAAAACAGCAATGTAAACACGAAAGGGTTGATGCCACCAGTCAGACTCTACCGAGTCCCAAGGGAATGGTACAACAAAGGCAGACGACAGACATAGATTACCGCGGTGCGCCGAACAAAGTAAGTAAACGACTAGCAAACGAAGAGATCTGGTTCACTGATCACTCGTCAGTGTGTGATGATTTGACACACCGACATTTCGAATAACTTATTTCAGTGTATTTCAGAGCCACTTAAATTACTGTTTAGTTACCTGGGTTCAAACATGCCGCACGTATCTAGAACCAGTTATATTACTCCAGAAAAGAACAATACGCTTTATAACAAATTCAGACCACTACACATTCGCTACCGCTCTTCGCAAGCCTAAATATCATGCCGTTCACCACTTTAATAGATTATAAAACTGCACCAATGGTCCATTCTAATATTAGCACCAACTATCCGGTCTGCTCATCACATTTTTTTTTTTATGTTCTCGCTATGAAAGCCGCAACAAAGTGAAATGTAACTACCTCACTCAGCAAACAAGAATATACATATGGTAAGAGAAAACTTACAGCTAATGGAGTCGCCGTATAGAACAACCTACCACTAGAACTTAGAAGTGTATGAATTTCTCCTTAGCATCGAAAAGACATTTCCTACGTAATATATAGCCGCTTAATATATTGATTACTAAAAAACATTTTTTTCAGGAGGAGTAACTATTTTGAATTGACTGCCATGTATAATTCTGTTACACGTTATGCTCTGTACATACATGAATGTGTTACTTGTGCAAAAGTAACAATATGTGTGTTAATATTGTGAAACACACCTGTATAAGCGCAGGAAACATTTGAATTAGTATTGCAGAGTAATAATCGTCCTATCATTAGTTTTCAAATGTTATAATGTTAATAAAATATTTTATTTGTAAAATTCTTGTTTTGTTATGTGGCATGCTCTATTCATAATTATACTTGAATGAACCTCAACTAGCCTCAGGCTAGGGATTCAGATGCATTATTGCAACTCCATTTTTTGTAAATTGTATTGTGTCAATGAAGTTCAAGAAATTTCAGTTCAATTGATGCATGTAATCCACAAGAATTTGTTGACTACTGGGTATAAAATCTTGTTGTTCAAATAAAAACTTTCAGTTGTTAGACAAGCACTTGCCCTGTCTTCTTTCTCTTGTTTCGTTTGTGTGTGCACTGCCCAAGAATGGAAACAACGTTTGTTGCATACGCTAGCAGTTTTAGGGGTTCAAGTGTGCCGAGAAAGTGAATATGTGCGCGATGCATTGAACATTACCGGAGTTCACTCCTGCATCACCACTGCACCGATCGATCGAGTTACTGGGAGATACACGCCCGCATCTTGGTGACGCCGGAATTGCTGAAGCAGGAATGGTTACTAATGCGTTCAACTTCCCTCTATTGACCACTGTTAAAACATTACCAAGCTATTTACGCTTCTGCCTCTATCTTATACTGTAGGGGACGTACTAGTTGAAGTTGTGTAAGCATGTCGTATTTGTGCTACGCTGTGATATATTTTGTATATTTCCGCACAGTCCATATGGAAGTCCGTGGACGCCAACAGAGACAACACGGATTTGTAGCAGACATTTTGTGGGAAACTGCAAAGATGACTTCAGCTATTAACAGACTTAGATGGGCTAGTTGGTTGCTGGCTTGATGGAACATGGTTATAACGGCACGTTTCGAGGACAGAAGACAGAAAGGATTGGCGACTGTCCTCTGTGCATTCTTTCTGTGTCTTGTCCTAAAAACGCACCGTTATAACCATGACTTTAGTAAACACGCATCGTATATGCCGGCCATTTTTCCGGCGGCGCATACGATGTCGTCTCCGATTAACTGCCCGGCGTCACCTACACGGCTGAGCAGACGTTGCCCTTTCGCCTCATTGCAACCACGAAAAGAGTCGTCAACCACGCAGATCTTCTTAAAGGCAGACCGAAGCGTGTACATCGCGCACATGTTCTTCGCATAAAACATCCACACAAACACACGCGCGTGGTACGAAACCTGCAGAAACACGTGCAGTGCATCCGGCAATCAAGGCGGCGTGAAGGAGAGATTGGAGAGATGTACACCCGCCGGTTGAAATATTGCTCCGCATGCGGCGCTGCGGTGCCGTTATCGTCTATTCGCAGCAGCCATCGCGGTATAACGCCCCCTCCTCCCTCCCCTTTCCCCGGTGCCTCGCGCATGTCGAAAGACGGCTCGCTTCCTCTCCGCTTTCCTCCATTGCGTGCGCGAGATTGTGCCACCATCGTCGACTCACCCTCACACACTTTCACTCGCACACGCAGCGTACGGCGCGCGGCACCGATGTTATCGCCTTTTGATTTTATACGGAACATTACGGCAACGGCGACGGTAGAAATGCGCCTGGAATGTCTATATAATTGCTGTCGCAATAAAACGAGAAATCATGAAACTTGTCGAATCAGAATGACGTCGGAAAAGTGCAACTCGAGACGCCATCTTACAAAGACGGGAAAGCGGTCGAGCTCAGCGATCCGCATGTAGTGGTCACCGGCATACCTTCATAGTGAATGGAAAAAGAGGAGGAGCGAGAGAGAGACAAAGGCAAATGAATGGCAGGGGGGTTAACCAGAGGATATCTCCTGTTGGCTACCCTGTACCGGGAAGGAGGAAAAGGACGTAAAAGCCGAGAGAAAAAGTAAAAAGAAAGGGCAATCCAGAACGTTCTCTGTGGGCGCTGTCACACAGTTTGCGAAAGCGTTACATATTCGTACACAATTACAAAGGCCCAGTAATACATTCTACATCACAAAATGCAAAAGCACAAATTGTCACGGAGCTCAGTATCTCTTAAATAACACCGTGACGCCTCCGTAGAGGCTCGCGCTGATGTTCGTGTAAGCCAGTTTCCAATAATTTCAATCCGTGAAGGGCCATTGTCCAGTTGATCGAGCCTAGCTGAGAGGGCTGCTCTTCGCGTGTCGAAACGAGAGGACTCGCAAAGAAGGTGCAAGATTGTTTCGCTGCACCCGCAGAAGTTACAAAGCGGGCTATTGGCTATTCTGATCAGGAAGGAATACAGATTTAAAAGGGTGCTCCAAGCAACATACTGGCTAGAAGGGCGCAGTCACGTCGTGGAGGTTGGACGATTACAGAGCTTTAAATTAGGGTCCAGGGTATGAAGTTTCGCGCTCACAAAGTCGGATGAATTCCACTGATCCAATGTTAGGAAGCGCGCAAAGCTTTTTTCGCTGCGTCGCCTCTCGAAAGAGGAATGGTATCGCAATCGATGCCGTCATGGGCACATCGAGCAGCTGCACCCACGTGATCGTTGTCATATATGCCACAGTTACTTGGCAACTATTGGTATATTACATCATGTCCTTCGACGCCTACGCGATGGTGTACCTTTCTGATCCCTGCGACCACAGTAAACTGCAGGGCTGGCTTGTAATCACAGAAGATTGACCAGGGATTGAGTGGCTCCTCCTGTATGAAATGAATAGCCGCACGGAGGGCTATCAGTTCAGCAGTTGTCGTTAGTGTTACATCCGACGCTTTTAGCTGAACTTTGGCGGATCTTGCTGGAATCCCCACCCCGGCTGCTCAACTTGCAGGTGTGACTGATCCATCGTGTAAACATAGGCGGGCACTGTGCAACTCATGCAATGGTCATAACGTGTCCGGTTTCAGGCCAGACGGCCGCATCTTAGCCTTTTTTCGTGATTCCTGAGATGGTGAGGCATATTTCAGGTTTGTGCAGGCACCATAAATGCGAGGATGGTCGTACTGCAGGCACGTAGATCGATGGCTACGAGGTATACGATTGGCAGTAATTATACAACTGAAAGTTGTGTGGGATCTTTTTCCAGAAAGAGAAGCCACATGGTGAGAGGGTAGTCGGGCAACGTGCCAAATGTGCACCCTGAGAGCGTCGGGGGCTGTGTACGTTGATATTGGGTGATCTCGCGCTATGACAATCGTTGCCACTGTAGACGCACACTTTGGGAGACACGTCGTTATAAGGCTTGAGCTTGATTCACTGGAGTGCTCGCAGGAGTGTTTTGCAGTTGTTGCCTCGCACAGGGAAGCTGTATCTTGCCAAATCGAGAAATAAAGCATCATAAAGCTACATAACTGATCGCACCCATGTGCCCCATGGCCTTCCCCCGAGAAAGTTGAGGAGATGTGTTATTGTAGTCAACCTCCTCTTTAGGTATAAAATGTGTGGGCTCCATGTTCGATACAAGTCGGTAATTACCATAAAAGCTGTGTTTCCGTGTGTTTACAATTGCTCGCCCATTAAAACTTGGCCTCATTGCCTTCCCTGTGAATTTAACTAGGCAGCACATCTGTGCAGACAGCTCTAAATTGTGTTTTCGCAAGTACAGATATGTTAATGTTGCTGCCTTTTGAAGCCTTGCAGTCCTGTCATGGGATACGCCCAGATGCAGATGTCGTTAGCATAAATAGATGATTTCACTCTGTTGGGCAAGCATCCGACAAGTATAGTGAGCACTAGGTTGAATGTTGTGGGGCTCAACATACCGTCTTGCGTTACTCCACGGAATGTTTGGTGGCGAATCGTGGCTCTATCCTCGGTATTCACATCCTCAGTCTGTGGGCCAAAGAACCGCATATAGCCACCGAAAAATACGGCCACTCATCCTGACTTCACTTAGAGCGTCTATAATGGCATATTATGCTACATTGCCACAGGCACCTTTTATATCAATAAACAATGCCGCAATTGGTCGTTTGAAATGTTTTTTGCTGAACGAACATGGCCAAATTGATGGCATTATGTAGAAGCTAGCCATAGCATCTGGGTACACGTTATAAGCTTCCGGGACCACTCCAGGCGGGTCAAAAGCATCCTTTCCATTACTTTCCCGAAGCAACTAGCCAGAGCGGTAGGATGGTACGATAAGAAATCTAGCGGCGATATACCAGGTTTCAGAAGTGGAAGGAAGCGGCTGCAGTTCCATTCACGTTAAGCCAAACCGTCGTGCCAAGACCAGTTGTGCCGGTTTAGCAGCACGTGTCATGCTATCTGCTCGAGATTGCCGAGCACCGCATAGGTAACGCTGTCAGTCCCAGGTGCCAAGAAATGCCTGCAAGTCGCCAGCGCCGCTTCAAGCTCCACCCCCAAAAACTTTGCACCCATACAGGAGCCCCGAAACACAGGAATTACATATGGTGTAAGTGCGCGTTGCGGCTACAAGCCGGCAAGTCTTGAGCGAAGTTCCTCTGCAATCTCAATCACCCTTCGACCTTCGTGCATAATGAGAGATTTGAAAGAAACACGCTGTTGCGGTGATACATGAAATGCACGTTCGGTTTTCCATATCTCAGATACGTGGATGACGTGGATCCAATGACTCACAGAATCGTTTCCATCTTTGAGATTGCAGTAGACCAAATCGGCGCTGATTCTTCTTTTGCGTCCGCCTTGCCTCCCTCAGATCGTGGATAAGTTTCGTTCACCTGTATCTCCTTTCAGCCTGCAGGCGAATCGCTCCTAGTCGCTGCAGTTCAGCTTAAAATTCTTTATATTTCGGGAAAGGCTGAAAAGCGCACGCACGCTCTTGCATTACTTATTTAATTTCGTTTTTCTGACTTGAATGATTCCCCGCCTGACATACTTCCTCCATGTGTCACCGGAACGCGAACCAGTCAGTTCGTCGCATAGTCGTAGAGCAGCATTTAAATAGTTCCTCGATCCTCAGATATGCGGTATTATGGCCACATCCATGTGAATCAATGCCTGGGAACCATGGCAGGCCTGTTTCAAGACGCCGAGAGACCAGGGTACAATCTAGGCAGCTCCTGTATGTAAGCACTTGCAGATATGTCGAACTACCATCATTGAGACAGTAGAGATTGCCCTGCGTGACAAACGATGCTGGTCTCCTTTCCATCGAGTCTATCTTCAAACTCAACCAAAGCGGATGATAAGCATTAAGATTTCCAGCGAAAATCAAAGAACCGAGTTTCGCTCATAACACGGCGCGCAGTCTTTTGGATTCGAAGCTACTCGAAGGAGTAATGTAGACAGTGACAAGAGTGAGCGGAAGCTCCTTCGCTTTTACAGTTATTAAAGAGACGTACTGGTTGTCATTCTGAGGCTGAACTGGGTGCAATACGTACGTCGGTTCACATCAAATATATACAGTGACCCTACCTACATCACCACAGGTAGAGGACACAAATGCCTCATAGCCAGATATGCGGATCGTATTCTGAATATTCGGTTCACAAATCACGAATATAGAAAAACGGTTTTAGAAAACAAAGGGTATCAAAATCTGAAATTCTAGATTTGAGGCACCGTGCATTCCGAATGGAGAAGCTTTTTTAACTTTATTGCGGTAGGGCCGCGAATCTTTCAAGCCATGCGAAGCTTGCAAGCACTCGAGCCAACTTTCCTCGCTCTTATTGTACCTTACGAGCTGCCGGAATGTTCGTGTTTGTCAATAGTAGACGCATGACATCCGTGAGAGACTTTAGCATAGTAATCACTTGCAATCCTTGTCGCGCATGTGGTCGACTGCAGCGACATTGGCGCTTACTTGGCGATTCGTGTGGTGTTGCTCTGATAGGTCACTTGTCTTAGGCAGATCTGGCCGCATCTCACATTATGAAGCCACAATATAATATGGCCGCTTGTTTCGCTGACCTTCTTTGCCTTATTAGAGACAGACGAAGGAAGAGGCACCGTTCCCGGAGGAGGCATAACCCTTGAGCCGGAACAGCATTTCGTAGACTCGTTTCCGGGAATGTCATCGCCTTATTGCAGCAGAAGCATCTCTGTGCGATGATTAGTCTCTGGCCATCTTCCTCAAGAGTTTCTTCTCTCTCTTTAGGCGGGTAGAGTCTTTTGTGAATGCAGCGTGCAAAGCTTGACAATTTGAGCACATTAGCTACGTTTCACGGGAAGTGTCTGTCTCGTGTTGTTCGGCACATCATGGGCATACCACTGAATTTTGGCAGACAGAACTCACGCATCCAATCCTATGACATCTGCACTGAGGAGGTTTGGGTACTAAAGGTCGTATCGCATGTCGAAAGTGGCTGACCTTTATGCGCGGTGGTAGGCAGTCACGCTTGAAGACGAGCCTTACACAGCTAGATTTACCAAGGCGCCGAGCTTGCAGTAAGGCAACACGATATGTCGCATGTTCGACTAAAACGGGCTGGTCGCTGTCGCTAATCGATGCGTCATTATCATAAGCAGCACCAGCGGTGGTTTCATTGTCTCGCGAAACAATGTAGTTTACATTAATGTTGCCCAGGAGCTTTACTGCCATCAAAGCATCGATTGAGCTTCAATTGTAGACATTAATAGCAAGATAGACAGAGAAAGAAAGGCAAAGGAAAGACGGAGAGTAAGTTTTTCTCTTCCCTTCCTCTGCCGGGTTCTTCTTTCTTGGTGTTTTACTTCGTTCTCGGCTCTTTCTAAGCCGCTGCACTGTTCTCTGCTTCGGTATTCCGGGACTAAAGATGCTGGATGGCAATAGTTTAAACGGAATTTATTTACAGGCAGACACTAACCGTTACACTGGGTATATAGTAAACACGGAAAGAGGGTTCACATTAACGAATGCGGCTGAGCAAAGGCCTCGGAGCAGTCAGTCGCTCCGATCGGGCACATGACGAGATCGGTCCGACGTCTCTCAAGTCTCAGATCACACTGCCCGCTCAGCCACGCACATTCTCACCCCCAGCCGCGGGACCATGTGTCCGGGCCGCGTAACTCGCACCGGCGGTGGCCGCCGTTCCAACCACCCGAGCCGCCCGCGCCGCCTCGGCCCGACCCAAACACTCCCCAAAGACTCCTTTCTCCAGATGCCACTACAGCGGCTCGCTGCGCGATTTATGGCACTCGCCAGAACCAGTGCGCGAGAACCCATCCCGCTCCATTTTTCGCCGAACAGCGTCCAGCCACCGCATTCCCAAAGCATGCGCTCTCTGGAAGCGGCCCGGGTGCGAGCCAACAGGGCAACATTGCAATGCAACAGATACACAAACACAGAGTGGACCCCGGAGAATTCGAGCAAGCACGCACTTCAACCAACCAAAAAGAATGCACGCATGAGTTTAACCAAGGCGAACATTCACAGCGACCTTACAGGGAAGTTAACCAGAGATTATCTTCGGTTGGCTACTCTGAACTGGGGGAGGGGCATAAGGATGCGATAGGTGAGAATTAATAGCCAGGACAGCCGTTCGGCTATTAATTGTGATATCCGTAATCTCTCCTGGGACAATAGACACCAGAGAAAGAGAGATGGCTTGTCGATTATGGCAGTTGAGTTTGTCCGCAGTTGTGTTAGGCACAAAGGGAATTCTGTGCGCTAGATGACCTTAGCTGGGGCATGACAGTTGTCTTAATTGACGTAGACTGTCCACTCACGTTCCTTCTCCTGGTATTCATATGTAACACTCCTTGAAGCCTTCTTCATCTGATGCGTCATCGCTTGAACAGGGGCCCTATAACGTAAAACTATTCCAATATGTTTTTATTCCAATCTCCTGACGTCAAATTTGCGTAACCGCCGACGCAAGCATCGGGTGGTCACCCGCAGGGTTGTCTGAACAGTCCAATCAAAAGCTCTCTTCGTTCATAGGGGGTCACTTTTGTTTGCTTGAAAAACGAATAACATTGCCTACACTGAGCTGCTTGTCTTATCTAATTGACTCACAAGAGACGAGAAGCACGTTCAAGTGGAGAGGGATTCGATAGGGCCGAGCCACGGCACTGATAATTGATAACCGTATGAAGAGGGTGGTGCCAGCGTCTGCGATTGGTCCGCTTTCCCTTGCTTAGCTTGCGGTGGCTCGTCGACAGTCGCGGCGGCATGCAACGGAAGCTTAAGAATGACGCTAAAACGGATCCTCAGCAAAGAAGTGTTGGCAGAACAAAGTCATAAACGTGCCGAAAGTGCTCAAAACGCTACACGGCCAAGCAAAAAGTTTTATTACATGCAAATAAGCACATGCTCTCCGACAGGTGCGAGTAGCCAGTGCCAAAGCGATCGGTGGCAGCCATGTTTTATTCCTTTCGGAACGGGGCAGCTTGCGGCTATTCAGAAAAAAATTCAGTTTTGTTCGGCATATTAATGCATCTTTATAGCGTACACGTCACTTTGACGCGGTGAATTTTTGCGGTTTCGTGAAGTAGCGTGAGAGGCAGGTGAAGTGGGCGCAGCCCGAAAACTTTTGGCCAATAGCTGAGGGCTAATGGCGAAGAGGCGTCGAATCAGAAATGACTATTTCTCTTTTGTTCGGTCAAATCATGCATAATCCGTGTGTACACATTATATCAGATGGGGAGCTATCGCGGTTTTCGTGACGTCGAGTGACAGACAGGTGAAATGGGGGTGGTCCAAAAAAGTTTTTCACCAATCGCGGAGGGCTGATTGCGGAATTGGAATAGAAAAGTTTGGAATAGTTTTACGTTATAGTGCCCCAGGACTACAATGTCCTCACTGCTGGCTTGACTTGGAAGATAGTTTCTCTTCCTCAGGACGGTTCCTGCCGAAGTAGACACGCCGCATCAGTGTTGTGCCGATTCCGCTTCCATTGTCGCAGCAATGGTAGCAGCGTCTCTCAGTAAAACACGAAAAAAAAAAAAGAACTGCAGCGGGACAAAATAATGGTCTGTACAAGAGCCACTCCATCGTTCAACGGCAAACGAAGTCGTAGGATTCACGCTTGACATGCGCATTTCTGGTCATTTTTTATACCGTAATAAGACAACATCGACCCAAAAACCACTCTTGGCTACAAATAAAACACCATAGGTCACAAACAGACAGACAGACAGACAGAGACAGACAGACAGACAGACAGACAGACAGACAGACAGACAGACAGACAGACAGACAGACAGACAGACAGACAGACAGACAGACAGACAGACAGACAGACAGACAGACAGACAGACAGACAGACAGACGGGCAGGCAGACGGGCAGGCAGGCAGACAGACAGACAGACAGACTGGCAGACAGACAGATACAGACAGACAGACAGACAGACAGACAGACAGACAGACAGACAGACAGACAGAGAGGCAGGCAGGCAGACAGACAGACAGGCGGACAGACAGACAGACAGACAGACAGACAGACAGACAGACAGACAGACAGACAGACAGACAGACAGACAGGTGGACAGACAGGCAGGCAGACGGACTGACCTAAAAGAAAATGCAGAAAACTTGTATTATTTTCTTGCAAACAAGAAACATATTCTGTCGCTTTTGATCAGCAATCCTTGAACGTTTGCGTTCTTACCTTTATACCATATGAAGTTCTCCTTGGCTGATTTTAGATTACAAGAGGGTTCGGGGACTTGTTTATTAAGATAGACATTTAGAGCCTGCGCCCTATTTTTTTGGTGGTGATTTGTTTCAGCTTCCGGTAAAGGAAAATTTATGCGACGTGCATACATTTTTTTGATGCCCTGACAGACATATTTTACGACCGTTACCCACCAAGTCCTCCAGCCTCACATAGCTTATCTATATGCCTTCTTTCGAATATCGATATATAACCCGTGACGGCCTTTAAATCCAAATGTTTCTTGTGTTGCAATGTTCGCCTCTTTCAGTTGCGGCCGAACGGAATTACGCTTTATTAAATATGTTCCTTCCTTTTCTTGGTTTTCAGAGAACTGCGAAAAATATTATTTGCATTATCAAACTTCTGCCTTTAGCATGTAGTCCACTTATATCTAGTGTAAACCAAGTAATGTTATCACTTTGGCTTTGTAATATATATATATATATATATATATATATATATATATATATATATATATATATATATATATATATATATATATATATATATATATAATACTCTGCCTCTCTTTTTCTCTCTGCGTGTAAGTGCGCACTTGTCACTCTGCTAAGCCATGAAGTACGACAAAAAGATCGCACCAAAACCTTCTGCTCACTCACATTGTAACAACAGAAAAAGGAAGCACAAAGTAATACCAGCGAACGAGGCGCACTTAATCCTCTAGTGCTGTTATGTTTCCAGCTACTCTAAGACAAGAGAAAACATGTAAAAGAAACATTTTTGCTGCCCCGCCGTTCTGATGGCGACGCTCCCTCACTATATACGCTTAATTAAGGACGCCCAGCCTCCAAACTCAGTCGCGAACTCGGGGACGTTTTATCATACATACTTTGTGCTTGCGGAGAACAATCATTTGTTGACACCAGAGAGCTTAACGCGTACTCCGGGGCGCGCGTGTTACGATAAACACGCGGTGCAGCAAGCGGAACGGGTGCTGCCGTGTTCCCATGCGGTCTTGGCATTTCCTTTTTTTCTTTTGCTTTCTTTTCTTCGTTATTTTTCGAGGGGGACACTAAAATGAAAAGCAACATACATGTAGCTTTTGCACCCGTAAACATCAATTGCTGACTGGATATATTTGTTTGTTTGCTTAAATATGGGCCGGAATGAGTCTAGCAGACACGAAGTGTCGAAGTAAGCGTCTCCTATAACGTGGTTAGTCGGTTAAGGTGAATTATTTGCCACAATGTGGTTGTATATTCCAGTGTTAAGGGTACGGGGCTGTGACCTCCAACGGCGTCTGGCTGGAGCTCGATACAGGTTGACCATCAGAGAGGCTTCGGCAAGGAAGACGAGATGATGTAAAAACAAATAACAGAAGTTTAATACATTGGTGCGCTCCATGACAAAAAATACAGAAGCGTTCAGCGTGCGTCGACCTGCACGCAAGGACAGAGAAGATGTGACTCCACGTAGCGGCTCGCTCGCTTTCTTATACCCTCCACCATTCCGGCAACCTCATTCTCTTTTGCTCCCTGGTGGAGGGCCTCGTCAGGACACGTCGTGTCAACCCACACAGAGGAACACGGAGGGGAACCACTCCTTGGCGTAAAGGGGATGAAGGTAAGCCACGTCGGGTCAACCCACATAGGGGAACTAGGAGGAAAACCGCTCCTTGGCTTAGAGGGGTTGAACGTAGGCCACGTCGGGTCAACCCACAAAGAGGACTAGGGCAGGAAAACCACTCCTTGGCGTATAGAGGTTGAACATAGGACAGAGGAGAGAACGATTTGCACATTCCACGCATAATCCCGTCGCACACACCCAATGGACAATTCTTTCACGTTGACGAGCGTGATGATTAGACAGAGAGAGAGAGAGAGAGAGGGAGAGATATAACTTTATTATGTGCTTGATGGGGTTCAGGGGTGGCGGGGGTCGGTAGACTAACCCCCAGTCCCCCCCTTCCTCAGACGGCGGCCAGTCCTTGCTTTCTGGCGGCGTCTTCGGCCATCCGGACGGCCCAGAGCTGCTCCTCTGGGTCCAAGCTGAGCAGCAAAGTCTCCCACTGCTCGGCCGTAGTTATGATGCGTGTGTTAGTGCGTTAGGTGTTGGTGGGTGAGGCTTTGGGGCATTGTCAGATAATGTGATCGAGGTCAGCGCGGGCCTCGCACGCTTTCCAGAGTGGGGAGTATGCATCGGGGTAAATGCGGTTGTAAAGCACGGGGTTCGAGAAAGTTCGCGTCTGAAGGAGTCGCCAAATGGTGGATTGATATTTATTCAGTGTTTTGTGTGCTAGGGGGGTAGCGTAACCGCTCTCTGCGGTAGTGAAGGAGAATTTCTCTGGGCGTGACCATTCGGTCCCGCGCGTGACCGCGATGCAGAACAGAGGGCTGGTCGGGTCCGAAGGCTCAGGAGAAGGATGATGCACCCGGTGTGCGAGAGCTCGGGTGGCATTGTGGGCGGCTGCCTCGGGTCTGGCCGTTTCCTCCCAGACCCGAGTGACCAGGGGCCCAGATGATCTGGACGCGGCGTTGCCTTGAGGGAGGAGTGCCAGAGAGTATCTTCTGCGCTTGGGGCGCTATCAGTCCTCTTGTGTAGTTGTGAATGGGCGTTTTTGAGTCGCTGATGATGCAGCGTGCATTGGTAGCCACGTAGACCAAAGCGATGGCCGTTTCTTCTCCTTCTTCGGGTTACGTGGTGAGTATTGATGAGGCCGCAGCGAGGCGGTACTGCGAGCCCGCGACTGCGACGACCGCCATGGCGTTTTGGTTGGGGTGTTCCGCTGTGTCCACGTAGGCTATGTCAGCGGCTTGGTCGTAGCGCTTTTGTAGTTGTTTAGCTCTTTCTGCACGTTGCTCCGAATTTTCAGGGTGCATATTGCGAGGTATGGGCGGGATAACTAGCTGAGCGCAAATGTTTGGAGGGATGGGTACTTTTGGTCCGAATTGGGTGGTGTAGGTTATGCCTAGGGTGCCTAGAATGTGCCTGCCCGTGGTGGAATTGGCGAATCGTTCGTATTGGCTAATACGCTGCGCTTCAATAAGCTCGTCTATGGTGTTGTGAATGCCGAGGGCATCCAGTTTCTCGTTAGAGGTGAAGATGGGAAGATGTAGGGCTTGTTTATAGGCCCTCTTGATGAGTATTGAGTTTGAGCTTGTCAGTTGCATTGAGGCTGAGGTACGGGGCGACATAGGTGATCCTGCTCAGGGCGTAGGTGGTTGCCAGGCCTATAAGGTTGTTTTCTTTCATGCCGTGACGTCGATTTGCGATGCGTGCTATGAGGCGAGTGGTTTGGTGTGCATGAGTATCTAATTGCTTGAGTATCTCCGTATTTCTGCCGTTTTGTTGGATGCGTAAGCCAAGGATACGGATGCTAGGTACAGTAAGTGTGCGTCGCTGGTGTACGCGGAGTTCTATCTCGGGCGGGTGAGGGTCTGGACGTCGACCTCCCCAATTAGGCTTGTACAGAAGGAGCTCCGATTTCTGTGGGGAACACGCTACGCCGCCCGGTTCTACGTATGCAATGACCTCGTTGATGGCTTGCTGCAGCGTGTCCTGGATGTCCGCGTCGCTGCCCCCGGTGACCCACAGGGTGATATCGTCGGCGTAGAGGCTATGCTTGAGGTTGGGGATGCTAGCTAATGCAGGCGGTAGTCCGAGCAAGGCCACGTTAAACAGAAAAGGGGACAGGACCGATCCTTGCGGCGTGCCTTTGCTGCCGAAGTGAATAATTGGCGACCGCAACCCTCCGATGGTAATGGTGGCCGTGCGACCTGTAAGAAAATTGTTCACGTAGTTGTATGTTCGATGTCCAACCTGGAGTTGTGCCACTTGGTTCAGTATGGCCTCATGCGTGACGTTATCGAAGGCTGTGGTTAGGTCTAGCCCAAGATGGCTCTGGTGTCCAGCCTGGAGCTTTTATCGCCATCGATAATTTGGTGCTTGAGCTGAATCATATCTTGAGCAGAAAGTTTCGGGCGGAAGCCAACCGTGGCATTGGGGAAGAGGTCATTGTCGTTCATATGTCTGTGTAAGCGGGGGAGGATGACGTGTTCGAAGACCTTTACGACACATGAAGGGAGATAGGGCGGAGGTTTTCGAGTAGGAGGCGCTTCCCTGGTTTCGGAATCATAATAATTTTGGCTTCTTTCCATTGTGATGGGAGGTTTCCAGTTTCCCAGTACGCGTTAAAATAAGGTCTGAGGGCTAGTATAGAATCCTCATTTAGGTTGCGAAGCATTTTATTAGTAACACCATCAGGTCCCGGGGTCGAGTTAGGGCGGAGTGCGAGAATGGCTTCACGTACCTCTGCTGCTTGTATAGACGCGTCCAGGTGGTCGTTAGTGGGGCCAGTGTATGCTGGAGCGGGTGTAGTAGGTTGAGGTCCTACGTATCGGTCTATCAGCTCTTGAAGAACTTGCGCGTCCGTGCCCGGACGGGTGTGAATGATTTTTTGCAAGTTGTACTGTTGTGTGTTCTTGCTTTTGGCCGGATCGAGGAGGCAACGGAGGATATTCCACGTTTTGGGCAGGTTTGGTTGCCGCTCTATGCTGTCGCATGCGCTCTGCCAATTTTGACGAGTAAGTTGAGCATAGTTTTCGATGTCAAGGGTGAGAGTGCTAATACGTATCTGCGTTGCAGACTGGCGAGAGCTTCCCACATATGCAGTAACTTGCTGTCTGCCTCCCGCAGATTGGCTTCCTCAGGCACCAATTTAGTGGCTTCGCTCGCGTCCTGCAGCAAAGATGCGACCCAATCTTCGAAAGGGGGTTGGGTACCGGAGAAAGAGGTGAGAGCTCTGGCCTGCCGGAAAGCGCCCCAGTTCGTTATGCGGAGTTGACGGCCCTTAGGCTTTCGCGGGCCCGCTCTAACTGTTGTTTGGATTAAATAGTGGTCGCTGCCCAAGTTTTCTTGTGTGTTGATCCAGTCTGCTCGTGGAATTCGTTTTGCGAATGCCAAGTCCGGAGTAGTGTCTCTGCTAACGCTGTTTCCCATACGAGTGGGACAAGTTGGATCCGTGACAAGAGTAAGACCTAGATTCTGTCCGTCAATCCATAGTTGTCTTCCCTTTCGGCGATCCACTGGGTATTCCCATGCCACCACCGGAGCGTTTAGGTCCCCTACAATGAGCAGGGTGGCTTACCTGGCTACTTGATCCGCTTTGGTGAAAAGTCGTAGACACCTATGTTGTTCTTTGGGGCTGCTGTACACATTGAGGATGAAGAGGCTCTGTTGCGTGCGCCTTGCAGACGGGATGATCTCCAGAAAAATGTGGGCTGCTGTATCAATGCCTGTGTGATGCTGTATAACTGGAATGTTTCGCTTAACTAGTGTGGTTACTTGGGGCCTGCGGTTATCATCGCACACTGCGGTGTATGCCGCGTATCCCGACAGCTTAGCCGGTTCTCCAGTCTCTTGTAATGCGATAATATCGGGGGAAGTATGTGGTGCGAGAGAGGCAATGTATTGCTCTAAGTGTGCTCGTTTGCGCCGGAAGCCTCGGCAGTTCCACTGCCAAATGCAGTAGGTAACGCGTTCGGGATTACTCGCAGCCATCTTTGTCGGGACGCGAGTACGGCTTCTTTAGGGGACCTGCTCTGGGGCGGAGTAGAGTATTTTCCAATTCTGTCAAACGGGTGTTGTGATTTTGAGCCAGAGTCGCGACCATGTCTTGAAGCACTTTGCGCGTGTCGTCCATTTTTTCCTGTCGCTGTTGTTCTCTTGCCGCAAAGGCTTGCTCAATTCTTGGCAGTAGCAGTGTTTCGAGTTTTGCAGTAAGGAAGGCGTCCATTGCGCGTTCGAGAGCCTTTGCAATAGAGGCGTCGAGCATTGTGGCAAGCTTACAGTCTAATACTTCGTTTAGGTTGCGTTCTATCCGCTGCTGCAGCTGAGTGAGGGCCTCACAGTTGACATTTCTTTCTGAAGTGCATGCTAGTGTTGCCGCTTTTGAGATTGGTTCGAGGCCTTTGCGTTTGTGCGCTGTTGGTTGTTGGGTGGTTTGCGGGCAATATATTGCAGGGACAGCAAGGATGTCTGCACTTGATGATAAGTGTTTGGGTTGTGCGTCTGCAAGTTGTGATTTGAGCTTAGCGTTTTCTGTCTTGAGGTCTTGTATCTCAGCACGTAAGGATCGAAGCTCCTGCGTGAAGCTGTGCATGGCAGCGTCACTGTGTTCACTGGGGTTGCTATAGGTTGTGTGGTGTGACCTGTGTGGGAGACAATGCTGGCCCAGCTTACCTTGCGGGGTGCGTCTTGCACTTTGACTGTGGTCTTTCTAATGCCATCTTCGGCTGGTCGCTTCTGAGCGCTCTGGAGCGCTCTCGCGAGCGGCGTTGTCTTCGGCTGGTCGAAAGAGCGTGCGCGCCCTGCGTTCGGCTGGTTCTTTTCGATAGCTCTACTCCATCTTCGAGCGCTCTGAGGCGCTCCGGGCACTGTCGCCAGAGCAGTCGTCGAGATTGAAACGTCATCGCAGCGCCGCGTCGCTGCTGTTGGCGACGGCCCACCGTAACCTAGGCAACCTAGGCCAATGCATCTGAATGCATGCTGGCGTCTCGACGAACGCTCGTCCCGCCGGCGCGTCCGCCGGTTTTCTCGGCAGCGTCGGGAGCTTTGGATAGGTGAAACATCGGACGTTGGCAGTAGTCATGTGGTTTCGCATCTGCCATTTCCTCCTCCGAGAGCGAGTCGCACGTTCGGCTTGCGCGTTTGTCCTCTAGCTCTGAGCTCGGGGAACGCCGGATTTGACCGACTCTGCTTCGGGGAATGGAAGCGACCAGTCGAAGATACCATAAGGCTTGCGTTTCCTTGCTGCTGCGTCGGTGTTGAATCCAGTGCGCTCCGGGAGTGACTGCGTCCCTGTGACTGACTGCGACCTCGGGAGAGGCTGCGTCCACGAGACCGACTGCGTCCTCGTGAGTTGCTGCGTTCAGGCGCCTGCGGTTGTGGCGTCGACTTTGGTGTTAGCAGAGCTGAGTCTCCGGTTGCAGAAGTCGATGGCCCCGTCTCCTGGTCCGCTCCTTGCTGTTTCAGTCGTAGGCGTTCCCATCGTCGTTGGAGTAGGAGGTGTGGTATCTGGAAGCGGAGATGGCAGGCCTTATCACCAGTCGGGTGGTCTTTGCCGCAGAGCGCGCAGCAAGGTTGACAGGGGTGATCAGCCGGCGGATTTATTGTGTCACAGCTCTTGCATTTCTTCTGCGTTGGAGTAGGGCATACATCGGCCCTGTGGCCGGCGGTCCCGCATATGTCGCAGACCTCGATGCACTTCTTATGTAGATAGCATTTGTATTCTGCTCCACGGTAGCAGACATGGTACCGTACTTGCTTTTTGTCGAATACGATGAGCACTGAATTAGTATTGCCCATGCGTCGGGCCTGCAAAATCGTAGGGTTCTTCTTGTAAACGAGACTGTTGGTAATGTCTTCTTCCATGTCATATGAAGGGATGTTAGGTATAACTCCTCCGGCGGTGTGGCGTATGCTGTGGCGTATGCTGTGGCGTATGCTGTGGCAGCGTAGCCGACTGCTACGATGGGGAGACTGCGGATGCGGCAGTATTTTTCGGCGTTAGACATGATTGGCGTGCTAACTACAATGACGTTATTATCCGTGCATGAGCGGTAAATGTCGTCGTCTGCTTCTTTGGTTGTAATGCCCGTGATCTGTAGTATTGAGTCGCGCATCTGAGCGTCTCCTAGTTTGGACACGTTCAAACCGTCTCTTGGGCGAATGACGATCTTGATATCGTTCTTCGGAAGTCGTAGTTGTCGTGTAGCACGTGGGCGTAGTGCTGACTGCTGGGTACTCTCGGTGCGTGCGCTTGCTGTTGCATGGAGGGATCCGTGTATGAGTAGGGATGATGCCTGTGTAGTCTGTCGTTGCTTACGGTGGCTGATAAGCCACCCTGCTTCAACTGTAACTTCTTCGGGGGCTATTTCCGTGCCTTCAACCTCTACTACCTCCATGGCGAGGGGAGGGGCTGCGCTTACTTGATCTCACAGGGATGCGAGTCGTTGGGCGAAGTCCTCGGAAGCTGGGATGGCGACAGCGACGCCGCACACCTTCGTAGCTGCGGCGCACCTGTTTCTCGGCCAGACGGAGCAGCTGAAGATCTCGTTAGGGTTAACAATCTTGGGGTCGTAGAAACCCTTGTCCTGGGTCCCTGGTGTCGGGACTGGTCTTGATCGGTAGCTGACCACTTCCGAAAACTTGTTCCTACGTTAGTTTGGGTCCAGCGGTGGTTGTTTGGCCACAAGAGCTTGAAATATACGAAGCCCATACGAGGCGCGTGCACTCCGTCAGCGGCGTCGTCTTCTTCCTTCTGATGATTAGACACGCCTCGTCCCAGGCATTTGACATCTGTTCCATTAATTGCCGCACAAAGTGGATGATAACATCAGCTTATTTTACAGAATGGTTTGAGGAAGGTGTTATTGAAGGTTCTCACCCTGTGTGATATTCCGTAAGCTGTCGCACGTCCTGAGATGTTCACCGCCAAGGATGATCTTGGGCATCCTCTGTACTACGCGATTGAAGAGCGCGAACTTAAGGGCCAAGGCCTTTCCTCTTATTTGCGAATGCCAGGCTGGTTGGGTACGCTCTTCTAGTTCAGTGCAGTTGACGGCTCAACAAAGAATAATAATAAGTTAGACACATAGATATATAGATTACGCAGACAGATTGATAAGCTATACATGGGCATCACCAAGAAGTGCAGTGATCTCCGTAAACAGACCTAATAAACAACAAAATAGATAAAAATTAATGACTCAGGGCGACATGTTGGTTAAAATAGTTCTTGCAGGTCAACCATATTGTCCATAAGCATTGAGATTATAAGTCCATGTGCATGCTTGCCGTTGAAATTGATGCTATATAAGTAGGCAACGTATGTATGTATGTATGTATGTATGTATGTATGTATGTATGTATGTATGTATGTATGTATGTATGTATGTATGTATGTATGTATGTATGTATGTATGTATGTATGTATGTATGCATGCACGTACGTACGTACGTACGTACGTACATACATACATACATACATACATACGTACGTACGTACGTACGTACATACATACATACATACATACATACATACATACATACATACATACATACATACATACATACATACATACATACATACATACATACATACATACATACGTATGTTTACCTGTGTCTTCTGGAATACGAAAACATATCGTGGTCACGCTGACTCTTTTATGTGGTATCACATAAGTGTTATGTATGGGCCTCGGTGAACTAGATGCTTCTCCGTAGTGTCGATATGAGTGACCTGTTGATTACGCGTTTCTGTCGCCTAGGCGTAAGCAACAAAATTGTGCAGATGAATTTTGGTCTGCACAACCACGCTTAAACCTACAGGAAGCGCAAGAATGAGAAAGTGTCCACTGCGCAACGTTCACAAAGCTACGGCGTTCATTGGCCATAACTGTATTAGCTTCGTTAATAAGGTAATTAGGGTAAGGTAATGATTTTAGTTTGCGTTTGTTTTTCGGGCGCTAATGACCACCGAACAAGTTAATCGAGGTGGGAAGATTAAATTCGCGCCGCAGGTATTTCACAAGAGAGAAGCTCCTTGATAGTTCAATACCAAACTACAGGCATGCTACTCAATGTTCTTTCGCTAATTTATGCCCCGTAATTAAGCTCGACGTCCAAAATATGTGCAGTATGCAGTAACTTTTGCAATGTTCAGTGGTGTGGGCGTGCTCGGAACTTCAACGTCTGTTGCGTAACATAACTGTGGGTAATTAATGCTGATGTTTCTTTATCACGTCGCAGGTTCATTGGAGATCAAGAAATAAATCATCATCACCACCACCACCATCATCATCATCACCACCACCACCAGAAGGAGCAGCAACAGCCTATATTTATGTCCACTGCAGAACGAAGGCATTTCTCAGCGATCTTCAATTACGCCTGTCTTGCACTAGCCGATTCCAACTTGCCCCTCCAAATTTTCTTATTTCATCATCCCACCTTATTTTCTACCGTCCTCGGCTGCGCTTCCTTACCCTTGGCACTCATTCTGTAAGCTATATTGTCCAATGGTTAAATAAGCTATGGAGCAATAAATCATTTTAGCATAAAAATGACAACGAAGAGCGACCGCGCTATAAGGGGAAGAGATGTTATTTATTGAGGGTTTATGCTTACCTGTTTTTATTCTTCGCATTGACATATTGTGCTAACTATAAGCGAGCACGCATTTTGGAGGGCTACTGAAACAAACAAACAAACAAACAAAAGGCAAGCAAGAAAGAAGGAAAGAAGGAAGCAATAAGACAGGCAGACATACAGACAGACCCCTCTAAAAGAAAATGGAAGCAACTTGCATTCTCTTGCGCCAAGAAACATGTTCTGTCGCATTTGTCGAACAACTCCGTTCGCCAAATACTAAATACAGCGTGCGCATGCCCACACGAGAATGAAACCCGCGCAGAAGGTGTGACGCGCCACTTGTCTCTACGCCGAATTGGCCGTTCCTCTCGCCTCGATTCCTAGCTCTCTTGCGCTCGTGATCATTACGATAACGCTGTCAAACTTGAACACTCACGTACGTGTCCTTCCAGATAAAGCAATATAAATAAAATCCTTTCGATTTTCTATTGGTAGCGTCATCTTGTCACCCACTGCCCCCCCCCCCCCTCCGTTTATTTTTTATTTTTTCATTATCTCGTTCTGCTATCTCGCAGCCTCATCCCAGAAGAGACGGGCTCCTTTTCGGGGAGGCGCCTGTCCCACAGTGGAGCCGTGTCCCAGAGTCCGCCGCGCGCGAACTCGGCGACACTGCGCAAGGACTTCGGTTCCCACAGGAGCGAGTCCGAGCGTGCTTCGACTTACGAATGAGACCTGTTCCGGCAGACTTGGCGAACGACGCCTTTTAACTGCAGCCTTCTTTGAGAGCCTATCGCCCCAAACGGCGCAAAACAAGGAAGCAAACAAACAAGCAAACAAAAAAAGTTCGCGGTACACGTAAAACCAAAATAAAGGCCCCGCCCGGAAGCGCCCGCCTCTTCTGCCGGTTCCTGTATTATACGCACCGCCTTGTTTACGGTAGCCGAAAGTAGTTTTCTTGTTAGCCTGGGCGAAAAAGACAAAAAACAAAAAAAAACATTCTGCGTGGCGGAACCGCAGAAACTGGCCAGACGGCTCGACTCACGGCGGGAGCACTGACATTAAGGATCCGGTGCACAGTTGGTCGGGCCCCGTCCGAGTAGATAAACAAATAACACAAGCTGGAGGGAAACGATATGATGGCGGTTAGTGGTGTCTGCGCCTAATCGGGGCCGTGTTTGATATTTCGTTCGGGGCCATAACCGAACGTGCAGGTCAGTGGCGAGAATTCCCACGGCGGAGAAACCGAAGGGTGAAAGACTAATAGCAAAACGGGCGCTTGAGCGATTGCAAGTGACGTCTTCATGATGACGCGAACCGGTCCCCTCTGACAGTCGGTGTTTCGCGATGGGCGACGTTTCCCACGGTCGTGAACTCGTGCCCGGAGTAAATTAAACCGGTTCGGCGGTGGTCCAAATAAAAAGGAAATCAAATTCTTTAGTGTTCGCAGGCTGCGGCACCCTACGTAATTAGCTGTCGCTGGTCACGTGATTCGAATATTAAGCGTCCTATAGTGGGTCGCGCTGGAGCATCTCATGCAGAAAGCGTTTACACGCCTATATAGCCTAATAGTACGTGTCGCGGGAGTGATTTGTTACAGCAAAACACCGATAGATGTTTATCGAGATTAGAAATAACCGGCACAAACGCGATTACCCCGCACACAAGTAGTAACAAGAAAGGCCTCACTTCAAATGCGGCTGCACGGGCAAGGACTTGCAAAATCTTCGCTGCAAGCACGGTGAGTTAGGACTTTGACTGTTATGGATGGTAATGGGTATTGATCGGATACCTGCGAACAAGTGCAAGTTATTTGGCTAGGGACCACCAGGTGCTCTTCAAAAGTGCCTAGTTGTAACTCGTGCAGAGTCTTTAGAGGCCACTCATTATGTCGTCGACTAATATTAGCGTAGACAGGAGAAAGTAGGAAGTTTCAAGTTCTGTGTCCCCCAAATTAGGGCGCGCTAACCGTCGAGCGTACAAAAGAACGGAAAAAAAGTACTAAAGACAACGCAAGAAAAGTACAAAAGACTGCAGGCAGGGCCGCGTCTCGTTCGTTACACAAAGATCCATAGGTGCGCTACATCTGAAGCTCCCTGGTGTCCCAATTAGAATAAATAATGTAAACGAGGTTGTATGCGATATTTATTTATTTATTTATTTGAAGCGGAGATAGCGCGCGAAATTACGTCAACGCCGGACATGGCTTAACTCACACCCCCTAGATAAGTTTGTAAGGCCTCCGAACGCCTTCCTCTCCCCAGCGCGTACGCCACTACGTGGCTGAGCCCACACAGCACACAAGAAGCTATATTGTGCGCGTCATGCAAGGTGAACTTCGTAATGCAATCGCGACAAGTGGTGGTGGACTGAAGTTTCTGCGAGCAGTGCTTGGGAACCTGAGTGGATCCAGAGGGAAATGTCCGGGATCTCCGGAAAAACACCCATATCCTCTACGCACTTTATTTTCATTGCGAGCTTCACGCTCGCAACAAGTCAGGTTTGAAAATAAGAAGCGTGTCATCAGCATCGCCGTCATCGAAACCTCATGGTAGAGTACGGAATTTCGCTCGCTTATGTACGCGCGGTGAAACCAATAGGTCCAGCTTGCCCGCGTGACGTCACGCAAGCGTGTGTAGGTCCTGTTACTTTAGGCGACGTTGGCCCAACACCGGTTAACACCCGCATGTCGAGCCGACATATACGCAAAGCCCAACTGTATCCCCCCCCCCCCTGGGAATGCACCGGTTGTCCGCTTTGTTCCCAACGGAATTACGCTACGAAACAACAAACGCTACATAACTACCCTGATCGCTACAAATATGCGTCTTCCAGAACACCATCAGTTCAAAAAATGAATTGTTTTCGTTGTCACTGTCGTTTCGAAGCGCGCCGCTTTCTTTAATTCCTTCATACGTTTTTGCATTCGAACGGACTCGTTCGCAGCTGAATGCCAATTAACTTTATGAAACGCACACACACTCGCAAGAGACCTCTAGGAAATGTGAAGATTTACATGTTGTGGTACACGTGGTGGCCTCGTGCCGCGTTTCTCCGCCGCTAAATATTTTCTTCCCACTGGCCCATGCGCTCAAAATGTACTCTTTTTCCATGGGTAACACACACTTCGACAGTTAATGACAGGCGAGTTAATGACATCTTAGTTGAAATCAAGAAAAATAAGTGGGCATGGGCAGGGCGTGTAATGAGACGGGAAGATAACCGATGGTCATTAAGGGTTACGGACTGGATTCCAAGAGAAGGGAAGTGTACCAGGGGGCGGCAGAAAGTTAGGTGGGCGGAGGAGATTAAGAAGTTTGCAGGGACAACATGGCTACAATTAGCACATGATCGGGGTAGTTGGAGAGGTATGGGAGAGGCCTTTGCCCTGCAGTGGGCGTAGCCTGGCTGATGATGATGATGATGATGATGATGATGTTGATGATGATGATAATCACACATTTCAATGTTATGCACCTGCAAACATGTATCTGGATACTTTCACTCCTCTTATACCACTCAACGGTCGCATTCTATACGGTAAACTAGCTAGGAAATTAAATAGCCCTCAACTTTATTTTTTCCTTACCTCAGGCTTTTAATGCTATTAGCACTGGTTGGCAACTTCACCCGGTTTGCAGTGTGCCTCTATGTATCTCTGTGTTCCTTTAAGCATGTCCGCGCCCCGCCTCTTTCCCGCCAAACTGGGTCACTGGGTAGTTAACGGTTAAATTTGTCGAGCATTGACCTGCTCTGTTATGATAACCGAGTTCAAAATGAACCACCGGACCAGCTTGTGTTAGAGAGTGCGTAACTCTCGCTATGTGGTGCTCTTCAATGGGCTTCTTTGAAGACAACTTGCGCCATTGGGTATGTGTCGCTGGCTATTTGCGGCCTTTTATAGAATTCATTATACAGATTGGATTGGATTGGATTGGATTGGATTGTAAAACTTTATTTGTCCAACAGATGTAGGGAAGGCTTTAAGCCTTCCCACCTAGACGACGGCCAGGAGTCCTTGGACCCTAGCAGCGGTTTCGGCCAGTCAGACGGTCTTCAGTTGAATCTCCGGATCGGAGCTGAGTAATAAGGTCTCCCATTGTTCTAAAGACTTTATTCTTCCCTCAGAGGGAGCCTGTGGGCATTCCTACAGAATGTGATTAAGTTTAGCCCTGGCTTTACATAGCTTACACTGGCTGGAGTACTGACCCGGGTAGTAGAGGCTGCACGACACCGGGCTTGGAAACGAGTTGGTTTGCAGGCGACGCCAAGTGGAGGCCTGGCTCTTGTTTAAGGATATATCAGCCGGACGATATTTAACCCTCCCTAGTCTGTAGTGTTGTGTGATCTCTCTGTAACACACTAAGCGGTCCCGCCCCGTTAAACCTTCGGCAAGCCCACCAGCTCGGAATGTAAGTCCTCGAGCTAATTCGTGGGCCGCCTCGTTCCCAGCGAGGGAGGCGTGCGCAGGTGCCCAGATTATTTCAATTTTCCTGCTATCTCTGCAGGTCTGCAGGATTCTGTTCGCCTCGGGAGAAATTCTGCCTCTGGCAAAGTTCATCACCGCAACCTTAGAGTCGCTGACTATAATTTTGGCTGAAGTACTTGCAATTGCAAGTGCTATGGCAGATTCTTCTCCAATCTGAGAGCAATCCGTTGGAACTGTGCCACTGGCTATCAATCTAGTTTCAGCGCTCGCTACAGCTAGGGCCATGCGGCCGTTGCCATAGTCTGCAGCATCAACGTAGAGCACGTCCTTCGAGTTTTTGAAACGCTTCTCAAGAGCCTCGGCCCGTTTCTCTCTGCATTCCTTGTGATGAAATGGGTGCATGTTTTGAGGTAGTGGTGGGATTATTAGTCGGTTCCGCACGCTTCGCGGCAGGTCGACTTTGATGCCTTCCTGCCCCTCATGTTTATGCCTAGCCTAGCTAAGATTTTTCTGCCCGTAGGGCTTCCCGCAAGTCTCTCATACTGCGAGATCCTCACTGCTTCAATAATCTCCTCAAAAGTGTTGTGGAGCCCTAGAGCTAAAAGCTTTTCATTGGCAGTGCGGATGGGAAGCCCCAGCGCCTGTTTTATACTTTTACGTATGATGCCCTCAATCGTCTTCTCGAATGACCTAAAACTGAGGAAGGGAGCAACATAAGCTATTCTACCTATAACAAAGGCCTGAACTATCCTAACTAGATTCGCTTCTCTCATCCCGGACCGCCTGTTGGCAATCCTGCGGATCAGCCTCATGGTCTGCACTGCGCAGCCGTCTAGTTTCCTTATTGTTTCGCCATTAAAGCTGTTGGCCTGAATCAAAAGTCCCAGAACTCTGATTTTGTCCACTTTTGGAATGGGGATCCCCCCAGCTGTGAGGGAGATTTGCGGTTCCTCCTTACTGGCCCTGCCTTTCGGCTGGTATAGAAGCAGTTCCTATTTTTGCGGTGAACATTTAAGTCCCCTAGGTCCGACGTAACCTTCAACTGCCCGGATAGCCCTTTGGAGGGTTTCCTCTATTTGGGAATCGCTGCCCCTAGCTATCCACAACGTGATGTCATCAGCGTACATGCTGTGGTTTGGTCCTTCAATAACCTCCAGTCTTTCAGGGAGTTTGATCATGGCCACATTGAAAAGAAAGGGCGAGAGCACAGAGCCCTGTGGGGTCCCTTTGCTGCCTAATTTAATGTCTTCCGATTGGCATTCTCCAATCTGGATTTTTGCTTCTCGGTCTGACAAGAAGTCCCTAATGTAACTGTAGGTTCGTACGCCTACTCCCAAGTCCTGAACGTTCTCAAGAATGGCTTTATGTGTGACGTTATCAAAGGCCTTCGCTAGGTCAAGCCCTAGGATTGCTTTTGCGTCCCCCGTTTCCGCATCGATGATTTGGTGTTTTAGTTGCAGCATCACGTCCCGAGTGGAGAGCCTAGGCCTAAAGGCTACCATCGAATGCGGATAGAGGTCATTATCCTCCATGTAATTATTGAGCCGCGTTTGAATGACGTGCTCCAAAAGCTTGCCTGCACAAGAGGTTAGAGAGATAGGTCTTAAGTTCTCTATCTGGAGTTTCTTGCCTGGTTTTGGGATCATCACCACCTTAGCGGTTTTCCACTGATTTGGTAGTTTACCCTCTTCCCGGCACTTCTGCATAAAGTTAGTTAATGCAGTTATAGAGTTATCGTCTAGATTGCGAAGCATTTTATTGCTAACGCCATCCGGGCCTGAAGCTGATTTGGTTTTGAGCTTGGAAATCTCCGCCCGGACCTCCGCCTCGCTGATGGGTTCGTGTAGGCTGGAGTTGCCTACGCCTTCATAGTTAGGTAGGGGTTCCTTGCTAGTGTCCCCCACAGAAAAAAAAATTGCAGTTCCACCTGAAAGGCGAAGTGCCGATTGCGATAGCAAATTAGTAGATAGCTGTGCGAAGCAAGAACAGTAGATTTATCGGCCATAAAAACTTGTAAACATTCGCTTACTAACTAAATTAACAATCATAGAATACGTAAGCGTGACTCAACGAGAACGTAGGAAGAAACAGACACACGGAGACAGCGCTGTCTTTGTGTCTCTGCTTCTTTCTACTCTGCTTCTTTCTACGCACTTGTTCAGTCGCGCATACACATTCTATCATGGATTCAAACCGACTATCCCGTCCACGTACGTGTTTTAATTAAATTACCAGCATGGTGTCACGCACGCACAGGTAAAGATGAACACAGATCGCTCGATGATAGCGGAAACTCGCTGTGGTAACACTGCAGTTAGAAATCGCCGCAGCAGCCGCGAGCCAATTGACCTCCGTGCATATGGCGCTTCAACGCGTACGAAACGTTGAAAGCACAGCGCCTACAAAGCTAATGCCACTACGCGCACTTTGCAAACATCGCAAATCGCTTTGAAGATGAGGCCTGTGCAGGCGCGCACTTTAGCTACGTCGCAGACCGCTTTCGAGACACACGAGCGCCGGCAACGCGTCCCTACGGCGTCCGTTAAAAGCGTCTACTACGGCGTCCGCGATTCGCTTGGCCAACGCCGTAGGAGATGCGACGGTAGTGACCAATTTGTACGAAGCGGCAAGCGAGGAGGGCATCGAGGCACCGTAGCAGCCGCCGGAGAAGAACGCCCCTCTTCCCGAAAACCCTCTTTCCTCCCTCGCCTGACTCCCCTGCCTCACGCGCCACAGGAGAGGGCACGCATCCGGGCCGCGTTCCTGGCTCGCGCACGGGAGATTTAACCGCATTCGCCGGCTCACCCTCGCACGCTGTCACTCATCCGGAACCTCACGGCGACGGCGAAGGCGATGCGGGAAATCCGCCTGGAGTGTCCATATAATTGCTATCGCAATAAAAATTCTACAGAACACATCTCACGATCGTTCACTGTAATGCGCTTAACATGAAGCAATATGGGGACACAACCCAACGCCGCCGTCGAAACGCCTTATATATATAAGCCATGTGGTTAGCGGGACTCCTCTCTCGGCCTTCGCTATGAACACCCTCCGCCATCTAGCGACGACGCCGCGAAGCCTGCGCATGGCCCCCGCATGGCGTAGTGTACCGCTGCATGGCTCTGAGAAACGCATCATGCGGCAGCCAACCTCCTCTCTCACGCTTTTTTTTACCGGGACACGCTGTGGCATCTAGAGGCGCTGTCGAGAAGTCCGCGCATGGTATCCGAGACGAGATGCGTGGCGTGCCTGTGCATCTAGACGCTGAGCATTGTTCCCTCTCGGCCGCTCACCGAGTGGCACACACTCAGTGACCTAACTCGGCGAGAGGTGTGTTCAAGAACAACACGCGCCTAGTGCGTTCGTAGCCCAGCTCACTAAAGTCGTTGGCGTGAAAGGAGTTCATTGAAAACCGGCACACACCCAGTGTGTATGTGACGCAGCCTGCTAATTGCCTAGTTACTGAAGTTGGCGTCAAAGACGTTCGTTGAAGAGTGGCAGTGACCTGATGGCACGCACCCAGTAACCCAAGTTGGTAATAAAGAGGGTCATTGAAGAGCGGAACAGCCCGGGGGCACACGCATAGTGCTTCAAGTATGAGTGGATGAGAATTCACTGAGTAAAGATTTTTGGGCCAGTTGTTTCGTTGCAGTAATCGAGGTCACAGCGCTGAATTGACACGGACAAGAACGACGACAGGACGTGCGCTATCTGTCAACCGACTTTATTTATTGAAACGCGGCACATAGCCGGTCCCGCATCCCCAGCGACCCGTGTCGTCGTCAGATCGCTTATTGAAGAGCATCACATACGTGCGCTGTGCCACATGCCCAGTTGCGCAAGTTGCTCTTGCTGTTTGTTCCGAACCCTGTTCCCTCAGCACAGCAGCTCGACGCGCTACCCATTTGACCATGGAGTACAGAGACCCCGGTTAGCACGAAAAATGGCTAGTTAGGTAGTTAGTCCTTTTTCCTGCAGTGTCTTTCGCATAACAGACTTGGCCACACCTTTTGGCGCGCTAATAGCATGACTAGTACTGTCACTTCTGGCCGTTCTCCTCACGATGCTATCTCATTAATTTATGCTCATAAACTTACGTGCAAGAAATCAGTTTCCCTGCGATTGCTTTAATGCTATTTAGAGGGAGACGGGATATTTAATTAATTCCGGCCTGCTACTACAGACGGGAATGATGGGCAATTAAATAATAGCAACAGCGCGCGAGACTATCAGACAACATGCACGAAGCACAGAGCACCAAAAATACGCAAAAGAAAAAGAACTGCTAAAGTATATAATTAGGACCAGAGTATTACAGGAACGTTGTTGAGAGCGTGAATAGTAACTTTCGAGACTGAGGCGAGAACTGCAAGAAGCGAATCGAATCGTAACGAATATAAAATACTTTTCGAGTAGTTTTCGAATACTGAACAGCCGTTATCACCATTAATATAGAAGGATCTTCACATTCCAGTGTATTCACAAAGTTAGCAAGTTGATGCCATTACAGTGCACGTTATCAAGCGTTGCTTAATAAAAGCAGGAATTGAGCGTCCGAGGTGAAAAAGGCAGTTTATTTGCACACTCAGGACTAATCGCTGAGTACGAATGATAGTGGTTTAGCTTAGAAAGTCTGGCTTCCTGCGCAGCAGAGTGGACTCCGCTGAATAACATCTCGTATTCTGCGTCTGCACAGCAGCGACCGAGGTGAAATTTAGGGCATTTTCTTTCTCGTCAGTTTTATACATGGTTGCGCACAGTTGTCGGTTCGAAACATTCAGAAGCATTCCAAAAATATTTGTATTCATGAGCAGTGACTATTTGATTCGAATGCCGAATCGAATAGGGCAGTACGTATTGAATTCGTTGTGGGAAGGTTCCGAATATTCGCACATCCCTATGGACCTTTTGAGAGAAGCGCCCGAAGGACTAAATTAATGCGGAGATGCGAGAGAAAGTACAAAGTGAAGCGCGCCTGCTTGCGCAGATAACAGGTTCAATAAGTGCGGGCGAGCGCATACTACGCCTGTGGCTTGATACAGTGGAGTAGGAAGACTCATCTTCGATATCAGCCGTTACACAGCCAAGCAGCGAAGAGAGACAAAGCCTCCCATTCTACAGCAGACGCTATCCCTTTTCCTTTCGTAACCACAAAAATATACACGGGTTGTAAATCCTCATTTCTCTTTTTCAGGCGCATGACAAAAGCTGGCTATACAACGACAACAAGAAAAGAAAACACGGTGCGGAAAACCACGCTTGTGGATAGACAAAAAACAAACAAACAAGCAGACAGAGAGAACGGAGAACAAGGCTCAAGCAGGAGAAGCTACCGAAAGCCTCATTTGCTGCAGCCAGCCCCGCTGTCGGCTGGCCCGGACAACGCACGCACATAAGAGCAGCAGCGACATCGCTCGCGCTGGCCTCGCGTGTCTCCTCAGAGAGCCTCCAAAAAAGCGTCCGCGCCTGTCTCGACAATCAGGCCAATCACGCAACAAGCGCCGCAGCCATCCGCGTCGCAGGAGCCGAAGCAGCAGCGCCAACACAGGCCCCCGGATCGAAGGACGCCCACAAGCGTTCGGATATCGCCTCGCCGTCTCGGGGACCCATTCGTCATTCAAAGGGGGGCGAGCGCACGCTGACAAGCGCGGGCCCTTAGCGTGCGGTGGCTGCCGCCGCTGGGGCCGGTGACGGACGCGCGCGCGCGCGTACCCCCAAGACGGCTTTCCGGCAACGCATATTAGCCCGGCGCAAAGACATCTGCCGGCCGGGCGGCTAGCAAACAAGGCGTCCTCCCGGCAGGCGCTGTGCTCGCAGGCGAATCTCTTTCTCTCTCTCTCTCTCCCTCTCTCTTCCTGCGGCTCGCGTCTTTTTCCGGGCCAAGGAGAACAACACGTCTTGGGCACGTGCGCGCGTTCCTCGCGTGCAGAAGAACGTACGGGAACAAAAGGCTCGCGCTGTAACTCCCGAAGCGCGCGCTGCGGCACAGTTATTTGATTAGCCCGCCAAGGAGGAGTGCCTGGCAATGGGAAGACCAAGGCGGGAGCGATAAGCAGGCCGTTTTCCGCGAGGAAAAAAGTGCCTGAACTGTTTGCAAATGCGCGGTACCTTCGGTTTTGCTTCTGGAGAAAAACTCCGGGAGAGCTTCGCAACGACGATGCATTGTATACTGGTTGTTAAATTTAACCTTGTACGTAGAGCACTTCACGGATAAAATGGCAAGTTGCCGCTAACAGCGTTGTTGGCTGACGACAAGGGGGAGGAGAGGCAAGGGTAAGAAATAACACAAGAAAACAACAGACATATAAGAGCTTTAAGAAAGCTGCAACGTGCAAAATGATAAA